>NW_028078904.1:0-571 GCF_014824575.4 Sturnira hondurensis
CCTAATTTCAATCTTGACCCCTTCGTTGTTTAATAGCCTACCATTCAGTCTCTATGATTTTTGGTGTTTTGGGTTTTTTTCACTGTGGTCGGTTTCCAATTTCAGTCCCTTGTGATCAGAGAAAATGCTTGGTATGATTTCTATTTTCTTGAATTTATTGAGTCTCATTTTTTGTCCTATCATGTGATCTATCTTTGAAAATGTTCCATGTGCGTTTGAAAAGAAAGTGTATTTAGCTTCTTTGCGATGGAGGGCTCTATATATATCAATTAGGTCCATTTCGTTTAGGGTCTCATTTAATGCTGCAATATCTTTGTTGATATTTTGTTTGGAAGATTTGTCCAATTTGGACAGTGGGGAGTTAAAATCCCCTACTATAATTATGTTGCTGTCAATTTCTTTCTTGAGGTCCTCCAGAATTTTCTTTATATATTTAGGTGCTCCTATGTTGGGTGCATATATATTTACGATGTTAATGTCTTCTTGGTGGATTCTCCCTTTGAGTATTATGAAGTGACCCTCTGGGTCTCTCTTTATGGCCCTTCTTTTGAAGTCTATTTTGTCTGATATG
>NW_028078905.1:0-1149 GCF_014824575.4 Sturnira hondurensis
TCACCAAACACCTAATCTTAATTATTACCTTTTCACTTATAGAAATTCTACTTTTCTTTAATATGGCAGGCACATTCCACCCAATTTGTTTAGGTGTGGGAAAATCTAAAGACAAGGTTGTCTTTTTTAGCTTGAACACTGACCCCTTGATATTTTATAATGTGAAAGAGCCCCCCTTTAATTTAAGTATATGTAATGTATTGTTAATTATGTGATCATGTGAATAAAGTTTTTATATTGTTAAGTAAACATTATTATTCATTACTCATTTCATGAATATATATTGTAGCTATTCCTTTACATTTGAAATACTAGCAAGTATAAGAATACACGGGTGTTTAGAATAAAAATGCTTTTAGAATAATCCCATTTTATATACCTAATGGTGATTTTTGTAGGGTTCTATAATTACTCGAAATTTTTTGGTTTTTAGGATTTCATATTTCTTAATTTATAATGAACAGACTGCCCATGCTTGCATATGAAACCAAACTAAAGAGAGTTCACTAAAAGCTCTGTTTTCTCACTCACTGGTGGTATCTAGTTCCTATTTTGGTCAAGTGTTTGAGCCAAAGTAATTCATCCGTGGTATTTTTAGTCTCTTTAGGTCTCAAAAAAAAAAAAAGAGTAATCTTATTGTACAAAAACTAATAAAAAGAATAACTTGATTCCCAGAACCTGTGAATATGTTACCTTAACAGGGCAAAAGGGATTTCACAGATATACTTAAGTGGAGGATATCCAGACGGGGAGATTCCACTGGAACATTTGGTGGGCCAGGTGCAATCACAGGGTTCTTGGGAGAGGGAAGCAGAAGGGTCAAGGAAGTCAGAGAAGATGTGACAATGGCAACAAAGGTTGGAGTGGTGTGACTGCTGGTTTTGGAGGTGTTAGAGTGCCATGAGCAAAGGAGTGAGAAACCTCTGGAAATTAGAAAAGGCTCAGAGTTTTGGTTGACCTTCTCCAGAGATTCCAGAAAGAATGCAGCCCTGACAACACCTTGATTTTAGTTCAGTGAGCCTTCTGACCTTCAGAAGATGATACTAAATTTGTATAATTTAAGCTAAAATAGTAATAATTTGAACTGTGTTGATCACTATCAAGTTTCAATGGAAAGTAGATTTGTGGTGCTCCCTGTAATCACCAGAC
>NW_028078906.1:0-848 GCF_014824575.4 Sturnira hondurensis
ACCCTCTAATATATGTAGGCATATTACATAGTACTTTTTAAAATCAGTTCTAATAGCAGACTTGAGCTAAGCCCAAACTACAAGGAAGCACATTTTGAGTTTAACATAATGATCTATGTAGAAGTTTAATGCGCTGTTTTTGTGGTTGGACTAAATGATTTCTGAAGTCTTATAAATTTAAAGATTTTGTTTTATTTATTACTTTCCAGTAACCTCAGATAGGTGAATAATGGACCAGATCTGATATCAAGAAAAGTTTTCTTGTCTATAGGCAAGTCTAAGGATACCCACTAAATTTTATTATTCGTCCACCAGGATGGTATCTTGAAAAAGTAATTTGAATGTGATTTTTACATAGTGGGAATTTATCACCAGTGGGAATGGTGAGGATGGGGGGTGGAAAATTACTAAGAATAACTTGGTTAGGCCCTGGCTGGTGTAGCTCAGTGGATTGAGCGAGGGCCTGCGAACCACACGATCGCAGTTTGATTCCCAGTCAGGGCACATGCCTGGGTTGCAGGACAGTCCCCAGCAGGGGACTCACGAGAGGCAACCATACATTGATGTTTCTCTCCCTCTCTCCTTCCCTTCCCCTCTAAGATGGATAAATAAAATTAAAAAAAAAAAAAGAATAACTTGGTTAGGTATCAGAGATTGGGGGGTGAGGAGGAGAGCGACTTGTTTGGATAACTAAGGATGGGAGAAGAGGAATTTGAATGGCTATTAAGAATGAAGTGATTCTTGATAAACTGGTTTATCAGGATTTTTTTTTTTGCTAAAACTGGGCTCCGCAGGCCAAGATGAGGCCGACTCAAGGGGAGAGTCTCAAAGGGTCTGACTACACCTGG
>NW_028078907.1:0-608 GCF_014824575.4 Sturnira hondurensis
GCCCTGGCCCTGATGGAGACCTGGGCGGGTGAGTGCGGGGTCGGGAGGGGGCGGCCTCCGCGTGCCAGGAGGGAGGGGATCCGGCGGGGGCTGAGGACGCAGGAAAGGCGCACCCCAGGACCCCAGAGGGCAGATCCCCTCCGTCCGCACTCACCCCTCCTCTCAACCACCACGTCCTTTTCTGTTTCTCGGGCCGCCTGAGGCGACCGCGCCCTCCGGGTCCCCAGGACGCGCGCCCTCCCCGCCCCCAGGCCCACACACCCTGAGATACTTCACCACCTTCCTGTCGGGTGCAGCCGCGGGTGCGGTGCACGGAGCAGCCGTGGGTGGAGCAGGAGGATCCGGGCTTTTGGGAGGAGCAGACGCGGCTCTGCAGGCACTACCAACAGGCCGCCCGGGCAAAGCTGAGCAGCCTGCGTGCCCGCTACAACCAGAGCGAGGACGGTGAGCCCCGCGCGCCCGGGTCCCGGTCCGGGCACCACCTCCATCCCCACGGAGGGGCAGGAGTCTCCCCGAATCGGCGGGATCCGCCCTGCCACCATGTCGGGAGGAGCCCGGGGGGGATCCTAACCCAGTCTTACTTTTCACTCAGTTTACGTTTCATCCCC
>NW_028078908.1:0-720 GCF_014824575.4 Sturnira hondurensis
CCTATTGTCCTGGGTGAAACCTAGCTTTCTTTTCTCATAGAACTTTGGAAAGATTTCGACCTGGAAAACTTTCAGAGAGGGTGTTGAAATTGCCCACTGAAGCCATAAAGATCTCAATAATGCACTCACAGGATGTCTGTTTTCAAACAACTTAGCTTTCTGGTGCCCCTTTTAAAGAAATAGCTGCCAATTTTACCCTGAGGTAACTGCACACGTGAACTTGAAGCTCGTCATTGTTCTCAACTCCATAATATGGCTCCTTCGTTGATGTGGACGGTATACCCTACGCTTCCTCTGTTTCTACATCTGCAGTTGCTGTGAGTATTGACTTCTCATTCATCAGGAAATTTGTAAACATATGAAGCCTAAGTGGAGTGCATGTGAATATGAATTCCGTGGTATGTGTAAATTAAGTCTCCTACTGCCTCATTTGGGGGAGAGCTCTCTCCAGGGAGTGCGTGCTGCCAGGTGCATGATGAGACATCATTTTCATCTTCCATCGTCGGGGATTTAGGATGTGACTGGAAGCAGCCGGGGGGGGGGGGGGGGGGGGGGNGGGTGGGGGGCGGAGTTGCCCCAGTGGTTGTTGGGGAAAACATTATTCTATTATCATGCTCAGCTGGGCTTGGGAATGAATGAAAGCAAATGTTCAAAAACGTTCCGTTTCCATGTTCAACTATGTCATCTGATGCATTTTTGTCTTGTACTTAAATGGGACCA
>NW_028078909.1:0-511 GCF_014824575.4 Sturnira hondurensis
CTAGTGGATTCTTATTTTACTCAATGAGTTTTATTGTTACTCTTAATTACTTGGATGCTCAAATGGCAGATTTAGCTAGTGGGGGCTGCTCGAAACTGGCTTCTTTCTTTCAGTGAGTTGTAATTTTTTAGCATTTTCTTACTTTCTAGCACAAATTGTTCCAGATTCACCCTGTACTCTGTCACAGACCTGGAATCAACCATTTCTCCAAGGAACCTTAATTCCTTTTAATGGTTTAATGTTTCATATGTATGAAAAGAATGTTATAATTTTACTCGTGAAATTTTTAAAATATATTTTATTGATTATGCCATTACAGCTGCCCCATTCCACCGCTTCATTCCCCTCCACCCTGCACACCCCCTCCCACCCACATTCCCCCCCTTTAGTTCATGTTCATGTGTTATAAGTTCTTCGGCTTCTACATTTCTCACACTACTCTTGCCCTCCCCTGTCTATTTTCTCCCCACCATCTATGCTACTTATTCTCTGTACCTTTCCCCCCCTTCTC
>NW_028078910.1:0-1100 GCF_014824575.4 Sturnira hondurensis
ACACCGAGACCAGCCATTCATACAGAAAAGCACCTTGGGTGGGCCCATGAGTGGGGTGCGGCAGGGCCTCTGTGCGTCTCCAAGGTGGGTCACACGGCATTAACCACGTTGCTGGAGTCTCAGATATGGTACCAGCCTACCAGCTCTGTGGGGGAGGATTTAGCAGAGGGACAATGGCCTCTGCTCGCCCTGATGCCAGACGCTTCAGTCCCTCCCTGTGCACCACTGGTGGCCTGAAGCTGCTGGTGCTGGGGCTCAGAGGGAGCGAGTCTGAGTAGGTGAGTCCCTGTGTGGGTTCCCAAGAGCAGTTGCTTAGGGCTCTGGCAGCCTCCTCCACCAAGTCAGTCCCCACTGGTTTTCACAGCTAGATGTGGTGAGAACTGGAATCCTCGGCCAGGGGGCCACTGTGGGTCCAGGACTCCTCATGTCTGAGATGTCCTCCTGAGGTTTTGTGCTCATGGACATGGGGCCAGCCCATTCTCCATCTGTGTCATTCCTATCAATCAGGGTGGATGTGGTTTCTTCAATTCCATAGNGTTCCCAAAAGCAGCTGCTTAGGGCTCTGGCAGCATCCTCCACCAAGTCAGTCCCCACTGGTTTTCACAGCTAGATGTGGTGAGAACTGGAATCCTCGGCCAGGGGGCCACTGTGGGTCCAGGACTCCTCATGTCTGAGATGTCCTCCTGAGGTTTTGTGCTCATGGACATGGGGCCAGCCCATTCTCCATCTGTGTCATTCCTATCAATCAGGGTGGATGTGGTTTCTTCAATTCCATAGTCATCAGACTTCCATTCAACTGGACCTTGTAGTTGTCCAAGATCTTCTTATGGATTATTTCAAGAATTAGAACTTGACACATGGTACCAGAAGGTTACTATTACTATTAAAAATGGATTTTAATAGTAACACTTTGCTTTGGACCTTCCTCTCAGAGCAACAGTGCTTTGAAAGAGTCTTTCCGTTCCATGAGCCAACGTGTTATAACAACAAGAACAAAAGGCACGACTGGAGCCATTACCGTAATAAAAGATCATTTCGTGGCTGGAATGTACAAATCCAGGGAGGCATGGAAGTGTGTGCCTGAAGTTGCTAAGCTAGTC
>NW_028078911.1:0-701 GCF_014824575.4 Sturnira hondurensis
ACGGTGTGCATGTGCCCCCGTCTGTCCATCCATGAACACACGGGTTGTTCCCGTATCTTGGCTCCTGTGAACGAGGATGCTTTGCACCTCCCCGCACAGGTCCATCCAAGCACCAGTCTTCCAAATACCCGTGCAGCGCCCCAGCCTGGGGTCCGTCTGGACCTCCACTCCCCACCCAGCCCCGCAGTCAGGTGGCGGGAACTGCCCCTGCCAAGTCGGCCTCTTTTTCTAGAGCCCCATCTGACGGCAGCCCGCTGGCGGTGACGGCGCCTCTGTGACGCTCCTGGCGTGCTGCTCACGCTCACTTCCCCACGGTGTCTCTGCCCCGCACCGTGCCGGAGACACACAATCATCAGTGGGGAATACCCCCCCCCCCCGCCCGTGCGTCCCTGTCCAGGTGTGCCCGGGCAGTGAGGGGAGAAGCTCACCGTGGACACCAGAGTGCCCAGGGGAGGGAGAGGCGGGGACTCCGGCAGCTGGGGACGCGTGCGGCATTCACAGCCCACCAGGGAACACAAGCAGGAGAGAACACAAAACTCGTTCCGAGTGGCAGGGACGGGTCCAAACGCATCTGGCCATGCGCACTGTGCGCCTTGACGTGGGACCGGGGGCTTGCCGCACCCACAGATGCGGGGAGAGAGGAGGGACGTCCCTGCTGCCCAGGTGAGCACCGAGGTTCCCCCCACACACCCCCCCCCCCC
>NW_028078912.1:0-1137 GCF_014824575.4 Sturnira hondurensis
ATGGAAGCAAGCACAGAACTCATCAAGATATAGACATGCTGGGCACACGTGCTGAAACCGAGACACACCAGAGTAGAAGCCACGATCTCCCTGTTCCACGAGGCTGTCTTGGATCTGCGTCCTAGGGTGAACTCTTTTGAGGCTGCACTGGGTTTTCACATTACCAGTGGCCTTGAATGTGGGCAGAATGCCTCAAGAAAGCCCTTGTGGGGAACTACACTGAAACCACTATGAGCCGCACAGCACTTCCCGGCGTTAGGTTATTATTATAGGTCAGAATGAATGCTGTAGACAAATATTCATATCATCATGCTCAGTGGGGAAAAACAGGTTACAGAATTAAAATGAATGTAATCCTCATTCTCATCTTCACACACACACACATGCTGATGGTCACAAAAATACTGGGGAAACATCAAAATATTTTAAATAGTTTAAATTTTCTGAATCATGGCACTACCATGTTTTTCATTCTCTTATTTACTTTCAAAGTGTTTGCATTGCATATGCATTAGTTTCATCATGATAAGAAAACTTAAAGATAGCACCGCAATCTTGTGTACAAATTGCCCTGAGATTATTTTCACCTGGTTTCCTGTGTGTCTGAGTGCAAACTGTGGCTCCCCCAGGGGGTCCAAGCTTCTAGAGTAGAGGCACACTGCCACCTCTGCTGTGTGCGTGCTTGCCTTCCTGTTAGGTTCTCAGCAGTCACCATTTTCCAAGGAGACACATTTGTGGCCTGGTCTGCTCTCTCTGAGCAATTAAAAAAAAAAAAAAATCCCAGAGACCAATAGTTGAGATTAGTGTATAAGATCAGTGAGAATACTGATTACCTAGTTTTATCTTAAAAGTCTACGCAATCTTCTTCAGCCTCCTTTCCCATTAAAGCCTCAAGATTTTAGAGGGTCCTCTATCCCTGAGTGTCCCCTGCTGACTGCAAGTCAGAAAAGTGGACGTTATTCTCCTGCAGGTGAGGCTGATGATTCAAGCAAAGACCTGGGAGCACGTTGCCTTTAGAATGGGTGCTGGTTCGTCTTCAGAAGTAGAGGACTGGGAGGAAACATTAAAGAATGAGCAGTGTTTTATCATGGAAGACTACAAATCAAAGCCATTCACTGATTCAAAAAACATCGTATT
>NW_028078913.1:0-695 GCF_014824575.4 Sturnira hondurensis
GACTGACTTCCGTTTTGAAGGTTATTTTTTTCTTGCAGTTTTCGCCATTGAAGGGCACACTGACATGTCCACACTAACTCAGCAAGTAATTTTTTTTAAGAGATCCTTGGACAGAGGGGGCAACATAGTCAAACACCTTAGTCTTTGGAGCTGGATTCTAATCCTGCTCCCTCCGTGACAACTATAAGGCTGGTATCTAAAGGAACACTTAGTTCAGCAACAGAAAAGGTTCCGAGCCACAGTGTCAGTGAGGCAATGTACAGCCCCAAAGCAAATAATTCACTAAATATTCCCTATCAGGGACCCTAATTTTCAATGCTGTAAGTTGAAAATTACAGCTTACAGGGTTCAACCCTGATCTTGAACACACATTAGCTAAAAATGTGCTAAGCCTTGGGTAAGGCTGTCCAGGGCAGAATAACGCCTCTGACAAAATTTCCAAGTGAGAAGAAGAAAGCACGAAGCTCAGTGGCTGGTGGATTGCAGGGCGGGGGGGGGGGGGGGGGGGGGGNGGGGGAGTAGATGGTCCAAGTACGCGCAGCTGGGCTGTGTATCCAAATGAAGAGGAAAGAGGGACAGTGCTGCAGACAGAGCGCCTTGGTGCAGCCTGGGCGGTTTGGGCTCCACTTATTTCCCTGTCCTGGAGAAGGGGCATCAATCATAGATGTTTTTTCCCTCTGCAAAATAGACAGACA
>NW_028078914.1:0-548 GCF_014824575.4 Sturnira hondurensis
AGCTCTGTGGTCAGGACTTGGATCATTTCCAAAACACTCAGTTGTGTTCTCCTGGCAGGAGTCGCAACAGCAGAGCCAGGATCCAGCACCCATGCTCCATACACCAGGGCGCATGCAGATGACTTAGATGCCCCACCCGCCTCCCTCTGAGGCCCTGCTTCTACTTCCTAGAGGGCAGACCTCTGGCCTTGACCTTGGCATCTTCCTGGCCCCTGAGAAAGGGCCCCTGAGTCACGTTCTCTGGCCTGAGCCTTGAGGGAGGCACCCTGGGATGGGGTCCACCGGGCATCACCCCAAGCTTGACCCCCTGGGTTCTCTTTTCTCAGGGGGGCCACTGGATCAGGATCACTGGTCCAGAGAATACCCCGCCTGCGGGGGGAAGAGACAGTCACCCATTAACCTGCAGAGGAAGAACGTGCAGTACAACCCCTCCCTGAAGGCTCTGAACCTGACCGGCTACGAGGCCCAGGGCCTTGACTTCCCCATAATGAACAATGGCCACAGAGGTAAGGGGTGGGTTGACAGCCTGGGGTCCAGTGCGCAGGCTG
>NW_028078915.1:0-718 GCF_014824575.4 Sturnira hondurensis
AATAAAAAAGAAGGAAGAAATGGAGATTCTTTGTGAAGGAATCAGGATAGATGAGTGTGCTTTAATACATTATATATAAGATATTTTTCTTCTTTCATCAATGCATTTTCTCAAAAAGAATTCAATGGATGTGTTTTCCAAAGTTTGTCTTGATAGTAGGTTTTGGAGTAAAAAAAATAGGGTAGTAACTTCTGTTAAAAGTGAAATCGGGTTATGATTGCTTAGCTGTACATATTTTTAAAATTATTTAGAAAGTAAAAAGTATAAATTATGTCATGCAACTTGTTATTTAATATAATAAAGTTTTAATATTTAGAAAGTTTTATATACACTACTTTAATATTTAGATGAATATGAAAGCACACATGGTTCCTACTGGTTTTATTTTATCTTTTTAATAATGAGCAGCCAAAAAATCCTTCATATTCTGTTATTACACTTGTTATACTTTGATTTTCATCTAGCTAGCATCTCCTTTATTCGTTTATGATTGTGACATAGTATGACTATGAACTTTTAATTTTAATTCAATCTCTTATTTCAGGAAACAGCCAAGTCAAAATACACATTTTCTTGGAAGAAATAGTCTACCAATTCATCATCATACAAACACTAAAGCTCTAGTTCTTTTTAATTTTAGTCCTTTTCTTCCCTAAAGATACCTGTGAAGCCTTTTAATCTCATCCTCATCTTCATCTTCTAGTGGATTCATTTTAAC
>NW_028078916.1:0-562 GCF_014824575.4 Sturnira hondurensis
AATAGACAAATTTAAAACCAGAACCACGCAAATTTGGGAATTTGGTCCATAACAAAAGATTCATTTTATATTGTTGGACAAAGTGGATTACTTTAAAAAACAAGTTTCTTTTGGGGGGTACTGGGTAGAGAGAATTACTGACTTACCTCATACACCATCATGAAAATTATTTATGGAATGACCTAAATGTAAAAAATTTAAAAAGAAAATACTACCAGAAGAAAATAAGGATTGTTGTTTTAAAAAGACTTTATTTATTTATTTATTTATTTATTTTTAGAGAGAGGAAAGGGGAGAAAGAGAGGGAGAGATATCAATGTGTGGTTGCCTCTCACACGCCCCCTACTGGGGACCTGACCTGCAACCCAAGCACGTGCCCTGACTGGGAATCAAACAGGAGACCCTTTGGTTTGCCAGCCAGCGGCGCTCAACCCACTGAGCCACACCAGCCACAGCAGGACTGTTTTTTACAAACTTGGAGTTGAAGAGGCCTTCCAAATAAAAACATTAAACTCAAAACCACAAATACTATTAATAGGACTTCCGCCAAGATGGAGGCATA
>NW_028078917.1:0-939 GCF_014824575.4 Sturnira hondurensis
ATCCCCATTGAGCCTTTTTATGTCCATTTTTATGACCACGGGAACATAACAACGTGTTCCACTTCGGATCTTCCACGATTTTCTGGGATATTAAACACATTTCTAAGCCCACATTCAGCACCCGGGATTCCTTCCTATGGACGGATCACAATTCGCCGAATGCCATGCCATTAAGTAAGTAAGCTTTTTCTTGAGTTTTACAAAGTGTACCTTCTATTCCTTCTTGAGATAAATTCTTAGAGATTAAATTACTGGGACAAAACTAGAACCATTCAAAATTTTTGGTTCGTGGAAATGGAAAGGATACGATGTGAGTGAAATAAGTGCTTGACCCACCCACTGTATAAGCTTTCACTACTGTTCCAGAAGTCGCAGCTTACTCTCTTATTTCTGCACCACATCCATAAACGGGTTCTCCCCTTCAATGAAGAGAGTGAGAGAGGTGGGCTTGGAGCCAGGACGCAGACACAGCAGCTGGGTTTGTGGGTTTAGCAGTTGTATTTAGGTGGGTTCTTAGCTGTCCCCCAATTCTGTGGGGCTTTTTTTTTGTAAGTAAAGGTCTTTTCCAGCCTTTTCCTCATCCCATGTTTACAGGTCACATTCACTTTTAAGGTCTGCTCTTCAGTGGTGGTTCCTGTCTTCAGAGCTGTGCAAACAGCTCTATTGTCTTATTCCAGAACATTTCTATCCCCCTCAGAATAAGCCCCCCCACCCCCATTAGCTATTGATCCCCGTTCCCTCTCCTGACCAGCCCCTGACAGCTGCTGATGTAACTGCTTTTTATCTCTGGACACGTCTAATCTATAGAATCATGCCAATTCGATTCTCAGTCAGGGCAGATGCCTGGGTTGTGGGCCAGATCCCCAGTGGGAGCCATGTAAGAGGCAACCACACATTGATATTTCTCTCCCTCTCTTCCTCCCTCCCTACCCCTCTCTC
>NW_028078918.1:0-1555 GCF_014824575.4 Sturnira hondurensis
ACTGTGTTTGTTACAGGTTGGCCTACAGTTACCCCCACAAAACACACACGTGTAGTGAACAGCCTCAGCTCTGAACACGAATGTGCCCAGAGACCCTGAAACCAGGCCTGTGCCTGCCTCCTTTGTCCTGTACGTGGCCACGAAATTGTTTCCACCTGAGCATGAAGCTCACCAGGAAAGAGCTTTTGCCCTTCCTTTCTTCCTTTTCAGGTTGGACTGCTGGTTTCTGAGAAGTGGAGAGGCGTAGAAGAAGGGACAGCGGGCTTGGAGTCTGGGATAAGACCAGTGTGAAGGCAGGAGGGGAAGAGGGAGCAGTACCGTATTCTTCAGACTGTGAGACTCACCTCCCACCCCGCCATTGGGGAGGAGTAATGGTTGTTAACGCTGCTGGTGAGTTCTGTTTACATTTACATTGGGGAAATATTGCGTTATTTATGTTAATAAATATTTTACCACACTTTTTGCTTCAAAATTCTTTTCTCTATTTTCCTCTTCTAAAACCTGGGTGCTTCTTATGGTCTGAAAATGGTGAGTGACTCCCGTCACCTGGCTTAGTGTCTGGCAGAGCAATGCCATCGTCCCCGTGAGCTCAGGAACCCCCAGCGCGATGCAAACCTGGACTCTTACACCGAGGTGTCCTCGGCAACCCTGTCCCACGGCCTGTCCACTCATTTAGTTGTGTTTCTGACTCACAAGCAGTTTTTTGATCCTTGTGCATATGAACTTGATTCCATTTTTGTCACTTTTCCTAGCACCACGTTTGCTTTGGATTCGGGTGGCCCCCAGGAGGCTTCCAATCTAGAAGATTTCCAACATGTATCTCCAGGGAGAAAGAATAAGCTGGAAGATAGAGTGGACACACTTTTCAAAGGGACAGAGCCGTCCTGGGACTCAACATGGGAAAGGGGCTGATTACCTAACGGTGTTGATAAGGTCCCTGGATGTATCAGATGCAGACTCAGCAAAGCCTTAGAGATCAAATGGAGAGCTGAGCGTGGGGACATCCAGAGTCCGTGACCATGGGCAGGTCGCTCCACCCTTCTGGGTCTTAGCTGGCTATGAACACGCAATATGGGGTCATATCACCCGCCCTGAGCTTCTGTAAGTGGCCTGGTTCTCCTCCGTCTGTAAAATAATGGGGTTCGGCTGGGCTGGGTCTAACATCCAGCCTGGCCAGGAGAGCACCGAGTACCTTCAGTGTTCAGGAGCTGTGCCCTTGCATAGGTACCTCGTGGAGCCTTCACACCACCACCCCCGTCTCCACTTTACAAGTGATGAACCTGAACATGGACATGCTTCATCCTTGGGGGTTGGACCCAGGTCTGTCTGATTCCAAAGCCCACACTGGAGCATGCCACCTCTTAACGAGGTGATTGTGACGTTGGAGGACTTTCTGGCAGTATTTATAGAACATGCTAGAAGCTGTGCTTTGCACCACAGGTTCGAGGGGGAAGCAGAGCGGGCAACAAGAGAGAAAGGAGGAACTGAGTTCATTGCCCATGCCTTCTCCCTCTCGGATCCCTGAGCCCTGCGGTGCCGATACCAATGTGGCCGC
>NW_028078919.1:0-788 GCF_014824575.4 Sturnira hondurensis
ATGTTAAACCCTGGGGGGGGGGGTTGTTTATCTAATTACAATTAAATGCATCATAAGACTATTTAAAAATAAAAACTATAAGCTGTTACTTAGATTGGAATTATCTACCTTCCTAAACAAAGTGGGAGTGTCCTGAGATTGTAGATTTTGCCTTACTCTTCTCTGCACCTCAAGCCTTTGACAAAGTAGTAGGTGCTCATTAAAGGTTTGTTGAATGAATTGTAAAGGTGGAATCTGAGAGGACCACAGGCCTGTAGTCTATATATAAGGAAAACTCTTTAAAATGATTTTACCATGAGAGAGTCATGTTCTGAATTAGGAAACACCCATGTAAGTGTATCACAATTTTTCAAACTTATTTTCAAAAATGACCTTTATATCAGTGTTAGGCACAGTATATTAGCAGGCACTTTTAAAAGGTACAATTTCTTAGACATTTCTGGTTTTGTGAAAGTTAGCATTTTTGTTACCTGCTTCCCTTTTTCCAGGGGCATCTCTGTGAGGGGTAGGGAGAGGACATTGCTGCCCTAAAAATGGCTCACCCAGCCTCTGGGAGCCCCTGGCTGACTCCTGGGGGTAGCCCTCAGATGGCACGCTGAGGAGCAGTGAGCACCAGAACACAGCCCTTACTAGAAAGTGGCAATAACTGCTCTCATTTGGCACAAGGAATAATAATGTTGTAAAAACAAACAAACGAACAAAAGCAACCTCAATTACTATAATAGTCAGTATTCGTTCTCTTAATAAATAGAAGACCCCACAGATTGAAAAGGGTTTTATTCTGTTTT
>NW_028078920.1:0-2638 GCF_014824575.4 Sturnira hondurensis
TATATGGAATCTAAAAAGAAAATAAATGAACAAATAAAGCAGTAACAAGCTCATAGACAAAGAGAACATTAGGATGGTTGCCAGATGGGAGCGGGACTGGGTGATTGAATGAAAAGGGGGAAGGGGTTAAGATGAAATTACCAGTTATAAAAATAGTCATAGGGATGTAAAGTACAGCATAGGGAATATAGTCATTAATATTGAAATAACTATGTGTGGTGTCAGTTGGGTACTAGATTTATTGGGGTGATCACTTTGCCAGCTATGTAGATGTCTAATCACTATGTTGTAACCCCTAAAACTAATATGTTGTATGTCAAGTGTAATTAAAAATTTAAAAAGCATTCAAAAATTCAAACCATGAGTCATAGAATATAAGAGCTTTAAGGAAGCTAAGAAATGATTGGGTTTAATTATTTCACTTCACAAATTAGTAACTGGCCTACAAAAAATTAAGTGATTTGTTTAAAGTGAACTAATTAATTAATTATACAACTGGTTGAGATTAGTTGTTGAGTTACATTTTCACCCAAAGGATACAGATAAGCACGCTTCTGTTTCTTTTTTAAAATATATTTTATTAATCATGCTATTACAGTTTTCCCACTTTTTCTCTCATTTATTCCCCTTCATTTTGCACCCCTCTGCCCTCATTCTTCCCCCTTAGTTCATGTCCTTGGGTCATACATATAAGTTCTTTGGCTTCTTCATTTCCCATACTATTTTTAACCTCCCCCTGTCTATTTTGTACCTACCGTCTATGCTACTTATTCCCTGTACCTTTTCCCCCATTTTCCGCCTTCCTTACCCTGCTGATAACCCTCCATGTGTTCTCCATTTCTATGATTCTGTTCCTGTTCTAGTTGTTTGCTTTGTTTGTGTTTTTTCAGGTTCGGTTGCTAATAGTTGTGAGTTTGTCATCATTTTATTGTTTATATTTTTATCTCTTTCTTTTTCTTAGGTATGTCTCTTTAATATTTCATATACCATATTTTTTGGACTATAAGATAAACCTTTTTACCACATTTTTTGCTTCAAAATTTTTTTCCTATTTTCTTCCTCTAAAATCTAAATGTGTCTTATGGTCTGAAAAATAGACACACCTAGGTTTTAGAGGAGGAAAACACAAAAACATTTTTGAGGCAAAAATGTGGTAAAAAAGTGCATCTTATAGTCCAAAATATATGGTAATAAGAGCTTGGTGATAATGAACTTCTTTAACTTGACCTTATCTGGGAAGCACTTTATCTGCCCTTTCATTCTGAACGATAGCTTTGCTGGGTAGATTAATCTTGGATATAGGTCTTTGCCTTTTGTGACTTTGAATTCTTCTTTCCAGCCCCTTCTTGCCTGGCAGGTTTCTTTTCAGAAATCAGCTGACAGTCTGATGGGAACTCCTTCGTAGGTCACTGTCTCCTTTTCTTTAGCTGCTTTTAAGATTCTCTCCTTTTCTTTAATCTTGGCTAATGTAATTATGATGTGCCTTGGTGTGTGCTTTCTTGGGTCCAACTTCTTTGGGACCCTCTGAGCTTCCTGGATTTCCTGGAAGTCTATTTCCTTTGCCAGATTGGGGTAGTTCTCCTTCATTATTTTTTAAATAAGTTTCCAATTTCTTCCACTTCCTCTTCTCCTTCCGGCACCTCTACGATTTGGGTGTTGAAACATTTAAGGTTGTCCTAGAGGTTCCTAGACCTCTCCTCATTTTTTTTAATTCTTATTTCTTCATCCTATTCTGATTGAATATTTATTTTTTCCTTCTGGTCCAAACCGTTGATTTGAGTCCCGGTTTCCTTCCCATCATTGTTTGTCCCCTGTGGAATTTTCCTTTATTTCACTTTTCATAGCCTTCACTTTTTTCTCTATTTTGTAACCATACTCAACCAATTTTGTGAGCTTCCTGATTACCAGTGTTTTGAACTCTGCATCTAAGAGGCTGGCTATCTCTTCATTGCTTAGTTCTATTTTTTTCTGGAGCTTTGATCTGTTCTTTCATTTTGGCCATTTTCTTTTGTCTCAGCCTGCCTGTTATATAGTAAGGGGTGGAGCCTTAGGTATTCACCTGGGCAGGGCAACCCACGTTGCTGCGCTGTGACCCTATGTATGGGGGAGGGATCTGAGAGGGAACAAGCCACTTGCTCTGCTCTCTGCTGGCTTTTAGTCACTTCCCCCACTACCCACAAGCAAATAGGGCCCTTCTGGTGCTGATTCCTGGGTGGGTGGGTTTGTGTACATCCTAGGACCCTGTGAGGCTGGGAGTTCCTCCTGCCTCCTCAACCCCCACAGGTTTTTTCAGTCAGAGGTTTTGAGGCTTTATTTCACTGGGCTGGAACCCTGAGTTTCTACGTCTGTCTCGCCTCCCAGTTTATCCTCTCCATTTATTTGCATGGAGATGTGGGACCGCTTGGTCTGCCAACAGCCACCTTACCGAGAGTCCTCGCCACCCGGCTGCCCATCTCCTCTCCCCTCCTACCGGTCTGGACGAATGTTTCTTCTTTAAGTTCTTGGTGGTCGAACTTCCATATAGTTCAATTTTCTGGCAGTTGTGGTTGTTCTTTGTTTTTAAGTGTGTTGTTGTCCTTCTTTTGGTTGTGAGAGAAGGCACAGTGTATCTCCCTATGCCGCCATCTGGGCTAGAAGT
>NW_028078921.1:0-4210 GCF_014824575.4 Sturnira hondurensis
CAGAAACACCAAAAATGACTTCTGATCATATGAGAAGCCAGGTGTGTACTGGAAAATCCATAAATATTGTCACCTGTCTTCTTCCCTGTTTCTTTGATGTTACAGGTGATCTTCAAAAATCTGAAAACTGACACACAGGTGACCAAACTAGTAGCCAACTGACCCTGTGAAAACAGTAGTTTAGGACATGGTTTTTCAAGTTTGACATCATCTTAGCATCAATTATAAAAATAAAATATTAGAATACAATAAGTAAAAAATATTAATGTGTATGACACCAAACAAACTATAACCTTGGCAAATGAATCATCTCAAAATGACATATTTATAATGCATTATCAAGGTGATATTTCTGTAACTTCTAAAGGTGATCAGAGTCAAAAATACACATACACAAAACACAAATGTACACAAATGAAATTGACACACACAACACAGCCAGTTCTTAACTAGGTAAGCCAGTTCTTAACTATGATAAGCATGTTCTCAGGTATGTACGTTATCCATCAGCATTGGGTATGTTCTGTCATCACAGCTCTCATTTCAACCTGCATTCATAGATTCTATGGGTCTGGGTAGGTCCTGTAGAATTCTGATTAGACTTTTTTCCCAAAAGCAGAATGAGTAAAAATCAGCACACCGATCATTTAAGTGACTCCCAAATTAAATTTCCTGAAAATCTGTTTTCAAGTCATTGGTTTTTCCCCAATGAAGAATGAATGGATATTCAGAAAGTCATGGTTGGTGTATAATCATGGAAATAATTATAAATGTTTACCAACTGTATTTATCACGTACTGTGTGTTAAAGGGTCAGCAGTTTGATGTTTTTGTTTGCAAAGTGAAAAGGAAAGAATAAAGGATTGACTATGGCTTATTGAGCATACCCCAGGATACAGACACTTCAGTTTGTAGCTGCCTGGGTTCTGAGTGTAAGAGGTGTGACCGAGTGAGGGGAATTGTATTTCTACAGTTTTAGGAAATACCCTTCAAAATCGTTCAATTCCATTTTGTTTGATGCTGGCTTCCTTGAATCATATTGTTATTTTTATATATTTCTCAGATTTTTAAATCCTCACCTGAGGACATGTTTACTGATTTTAGAGAGAGTGGAAAGGAGGGGGAGAGAGAGAGGAAGAGAAACATCCATTAGAGAGAGAAACAATGATGTTTTGCCTCTCACATGCACCCTGACTTTGGGCTGAAGCTGCAACCTTTTTATGTGCCTTGAGTGGGAACTCCATCCATGACCTTTTGGTTCATGGGATGATGCTCCTGCCAACTGAGCCACCTGGACAGGACTTCTCAGATTTTGGAAAAGAGAAGTGGGGCATTTAATTGGAAGACTAGAAACCAAAAAATCCTAGAAGAAAACAGGCAGTAAAAGTTTGGATATTTATTCTAGAAGTATTTTTGCTGGTGTATCTCTTCAGTCAAGGGAAAGAAAAGAAAGAATAAACAAATGGAAGTCTATCAAACTGAAAAGTGCTTGCACAGCAAGAGAAACCATCAACAAAACGAAAAGACCACCAATTGAATGGGATACACTAATCACCAAAGATATATCTGATAAGGTCTTAACAATGTCCAAGATCTATAAAGAAATTGGACAACTAAACCCCAATAAACAAGCAATGCATCTGAAAAATGGACAAAGGGCCTGAGTATACACTGCTCCAAAGAGAACCCACAGAAAGGTGTTCAACATCACTTACCATTAGAGAGATGCAAATGGAAACCACAGGAAAATCACCTCTCATATGTCAGAATGCCTATCATCCATAAATTAACAAAGAAGTACTGGCAAGGACATGTACTTGTTAGAAAAGGGAACCCTCCTGCAGTGTTGGCAGGAATGCAGACTGGGAATGCAGCCACTGTGGAAACCAGTATGGAGTTTCCTCAAAAATTAAACAAGATACTGCCTTATGACCTAGCCAATTTCCTTCTGGGAATATATTCAAACAAGCCTACAGCACTAATTCAAAGGGATATAGGGTAAGGCATAAATAGTATTAAAATTTTTTCATTACAAAACCACTTATCACAAAATCATAAGTATGTAATTCTGTAACATAACAATATCACACTCAAGCACACCATGTGCCATTTTAGATGAAATGTTCAAATTAAAACTACAGATTATACCCCCCCATGGTTACCACACCAACCACACTCAAGGAGGTGTTACTTCTGCCAGAGCCTGTATATGTATTCCGACGTTCCTTACAGGGTTCTTCACAACAGCCCAAAACTGGAAGCAGCTCCACTGTCTATTGCAGGTGAGGGGATAAAAAAGCTGTGGTACTTTTACACCATGGAATACTACATGGCCAAAAAAGAGAAGAAAAATCTTACCCTTCTTGACAGCATGAATTGACGTGGAGTGCATTGTGCTGATTTAAGTAAGTTAGTCAGAGAAAGACAAGTAACACAGGATCTCATTTACATGTGGATCTAAGGAACACAATGAACTATAGAAAATAGGACTAAACAAAATAGAACCAGACTCACAGATACAAAGAACAGACTGAGTGCTGTTAGAGGAAGGGGTTGGGGGGCTGTGTGAGAAAGGTGAATGGTTAACTTCCCCAGCATCCTCTTCCACCACATCCTTTCCCCCGCGCTGTCAAAGTTGTCTTGTGCTCTTTGCTGCTACTACAAGCCATCCTCAGCTGAGTGGTTCAGAAACTACAAGAATATTGGCAGGAAAAATGTCAAGAACTTCAACAGGGGATTTAAGCTTGCTCTGTTAGAAATGATCAAAACCCAAGAATAAATGTAAACTTTGAGTAAAGCTCAACACGTTTACCTCTAGAAATATTTAAACATTTACTAGTACATTTCCTGCATTTGAGTTTTAAGATATTTTAGGATGTTTTACATAGTTTCTTGTTGCACTACACATTTCCCTAATTCTTCCTCTTTGTTACCAAATTATTCCACCAAACAATTTAGAGTTTCTTTAACCTTTCATTGCATTCACCACACAACTGGTGAGGCACATTCATATAACTCTGCAGTATTTTCTGTATTAAAATTTCAGTCCACTTCAGAAGGTCTCTCATAGTGCATTACTTTTACTGTGCTGTTTCCAACTACCACAAGGTGATAGGAGGCAAAAAACCTAAGTACATAAGTCAGAAAAGTGTGTTGATACAATTTTATCACAGTTAATTTGTGCTCCATGTAATATTCCTGGCTTGAAAAGTGAGAATTTACTTTATTTAAAAAAGAAAGATAAAAATTGTAATAATTACTTGTGTTATTTCAAATTTAAAAGTTATGCTTTTCCATAAAAGTTTCTTGTATTTTCAGAACTAGAATTTAAACAATTACTCATGATATATGAAACTTCTATTTGGGAGAATTTTCTGAGTTTTCCCTTCACCTTCACCTCACCTGTAGCACCCTACACAAGGCATCCTTCACCTGAGCATTTCTCAGGCTGTAGATGAGGGGGTTCAGCATTGGGTTAAAGAGACTGTGAAACAGGGACAGAATATTCTCCTTCTCCTCTCTTTGACTGGAGTCAGGGACCGTATAAACCACCATGGCTATGCCAAAGTAGAGCCTGACTACACAAAGGCGGGAGGAGCAGGTGGAGAAGGCCTTCTTGCGGCCTTGTCCAGAAGGAATCTTCAGAATGGCCCAGAGGATATGTATGTAGGAGACCAGCATTAAGCAGAGGGGCCCCACTAAGACAAAGATAGAAGCAGCAAAGATGGCTACTTTGTTGAGCCAGGTGTCACCACAGCCCAGCCTGAGGACAGACAAGAGCTCACAGAAGAGGTGGTTTACTTCGTGAGACCTGCAGAAAGGCAGCCTTAGAAGAAGAAGCACGTTTATCAGAGCTAGGTCAAATGCACACAACCAGGATGTTGTGGCCAGGACTGTGCACAGAGTCCAGCTCATGATGACAGTGTAGTGGAGGGGGTGGCAGATGGCCACGTACTGATCATAGGACATTGCCATCAAAATCAGGCATTCTGTAGCAGCAAGAACCAAATACAAAAATGTCTGCATGATGCATGAGACAAAGGAGATGGCTCTATTCTGGGTCACTAAGTTTGCCAGCATCTTGGGGACATTGTTGGAAGCATAGGAGATATCAATGATGGCCAGGTGGGAGAGGAAGAAATACATGGGGGTGTGCAAACTTTGGTCCAGATGGATGAGAACAAAGATCATACCATTTGCCAACAGACTGA
>NW_028078922.1:0-705 GCF_014824575.4 Sturnira hondurensis
CAATCAACTCTCTCAGAATTCTAAAAAGAGAACAATTCACTCAGCAGTCCTACAGTATTTATAAACTCATAAACGCCACCTTCACAACGGCCACGGAGACCCACAGGTGCTACCACTGAGAAAGGCGAACGCGTTCCATTCGGGCGGTCTCCACTGGCGGGTCTGCAACGCTGACTGTACTCGTCCAATTTTCTTTCAAACCAAATCAAATCCTACTATTCTTCAAGACCTAGTTCAAGGTTCAGTTCCCCACAGCCCCCCCTTATCCTGCTGCTCGCTACGACCCTCCTCCACCTCGTACTTGTACACTGTCTCTGTGGTACTTGATCCATGAGGATGTGGCCCTGGGCTCCCCGTAAACCTGCATTCTGCGCCGGTCACCCACGCGCCTTGATTGCAGAGTATGAACCACAAAACACAGACCTTCCCTAAGATTCAGATTATGTGCATTTATAAAGGTGATGTTTTCTTTAGAATTTTTAAATACCAACACCTTTCACAGGCACAACTTTGGTGATACTATGTACGAGACAAACTCTGTCTCCCTCAGTGTGAATTCCATCTGTCTGTGAGGTCTAAGCAGAAGTAGGCGCACCCCCGCCCCCAGTCTTCCCACTCTCCATCCTGACCAATGTCCGTCCCCGAAGTGCTTCAATGTGCAGCCTTCTTTGACTTTACTATGGTGCAGAAGTAATACAGTGAACT
>NW_028078923.1:0-761 GCF_014824575.4 Sturnira hondurensis
ATCCTTGAGCCTCCATTGTGCCTACAGGTTCCTTTTAGCCATCTTTCAGGAAGACAACCTTCCTTCCTTCCCCGGAAAGACTGGCATGGACCGCACAACCAACCAAAGTACCAGGCTTTTCTCGTGGGCTTTCCCTAGCTTCGCAAGTCAATCCCAGTTCCTCGGGGCCTTCTGGTGACGACCAGAACCCATACATGCCTCCTACAGGCGTGACATTCCAGTCAAAGTTCTGGTTAACAAAACCACTGTTAATGACTGGTCTTATTGGTTTTATGCAAAGAAACCTTACGTCATTATTCATTCCTTCTGAGTGCCAAATTCTAGAGGGATCAGGTAGGGAGAAAAATACAAAGCATAATGGAAAATCTTTTTCCTTATTCACTTCCTCACAGAGTATAAAGTTTCAACCTTTTCTGGAATCCTCAATTTCCTTTTCAGAGCAGATACAGAGCAAAATCTGGAACACAGAGTTTCGGAACAATATACAGGTAGAGGCATTCTCTTGCACCAATTCGTCCACTGGTGCCTCACAGAGACATACTCCTTCAGGCCCGGTCTCTTGGCAGAGACATGCTGCTTTGCCTCAGGCTGAAGCACTTATCAGCCCCATATGACCCTCCCTGGGTCCCAGGTGGCAAAGGCACTCTCCCCAACCGGATACAGGTGCCCTTTCCTAGGTCTTCAGGTATGGAGACATGCTCCTTCAGGCCCGGTTTCACTGCAGAGACATGCTGCTTTGCCTCAGGCTGAAGCACTTGTCA
>NW_028078924.1:0-1244 GCF_014824575.4 Sturnira hondurensis
CTTTTGTGATGATAGAAGCGAGCGTGAACAGAAGGGTCCATTTTGGTCACCTCGTTCATATTACTTAGAGACAAGCATAAGAAACCTTTGAAACTTAATCAAATCAAGGTGCCAATACACGTATTCAACACAACCGCTTCTCGGAAAACAATGTTGACAGTGTTTCTAACTGCAGGATGATAGTTCTGTTTCAGGCGAGCTAAACAGAGTGATGTTTTGGATCATGTACATCTCGTTTTTCTCTGCTGCTTAAGTGTTCCCACTCGTCTCATACTAACCAAGTTGGAGAATAGGGAAAAGGCAACTCAAACAACGTTTTCTTTCTGGAATGAGTCAGGAGGTATCTACCCCCATGAATCTTTAAAAGTACGGGAGCTTCTAGTGAAAGGTTTCAATGAAACACATTCTTTCCCGGAGAAAACAACAAGGAAGAACAGACATTCATGTACTCTGCAGTACCTGAACGGAACAAACCCCTTTGTGAATGCCAAAATGTAAAGGAGATAAGCAGTTTACTTCTTTCACCCAACTGAGTTTCCCTGTGTTCTAACCACTATGGAATGTAGGGAACTTGGGAAATCTCTTGCAATGAACAAGTCGCTCACAAAGCTTCTTTGAGGAAAACTCTGTCTGAAATGATCCCAACTGAACTGCAGGCAACCCCTTTCAGAGGTACAGAAAGGCAATGTTCTTTGAAATCCTTCAACATTTCTGGCAATTCTGTGAAAGTGTCCTTGGGTGCGAACACGTTTCCTGTTAAATACTGTACCAAAACATTCACCAATTCACTTGTTTCCGCACATATGAATCATATCCAAAAGTGTGCAGTCTGTGAAATAGGGGAAACTTGTAAAGTTTTCCTAGAGGAAAGCATAAGAAAATGTAAATGTGGAAGTACGTATGCTTTGTAGCAGACATTTTGTGATGATAGAAGCAAGCGTGAACAGAACTGTCCATTTTGGACACCTAGTTCATATTACTTAGAGACAAGCATAAGAAACCTTTGAAACTTAATCAATTCAAGGTGGCAATACACGTATTCAACACAACCACTTCTAGGAAGACAATGTTGACAGTGTTTCTAACTCCAGGATGATAGTTCTATTTCAGACAACCTAAAGAGAGTCATGTTTTGGACCATGTACATCACGTTTTTCACTGGTGCTTAAGTGTTCCCAAGTCGTCCCTTACATACTAATTTGGAGAAAAGAGAAAAGGCAACTCATATCACGTTTTCTTTCTGG
>NW_028078925.1:0-707 GCF_014824575.4 Sturnira hondurensis
AATGAAGGAGAAATTTTTCAAAATTATCTTTTATGCAAAGATTTCTTAGATAATACACCAAAAGTTCAAGCATAAAGTAAAAAGGATAAATTGGACTTAATTAAAATGAAAAACTGTTGTGCTTTGGAAGATATCATTAAAAATGACAAACCAAAAACTTAGAGAAAATACTTTTACATTACATAGCTGACTTTAAAAAAATCAAGAAGTTAGAACTCATAATTTAATAAGACAAAAAATCCAATATAAAAAAGAACCAAGTGCTTTAAAAGACATTTCACCAACAAAAGTGAAAACCAGTGGGACTTACTCAACACCATTAGCTACTAGACAAATGCAAATTAAAATAATAATAATAAGAGACCATTACTCACCTACTGAAATGTCTATAATCTAAAATATATACAATACCAAATGTCTGAGGAGGAATTGAAGAAACTGAACCCTCATGCATTACTGTTATGAATGTAAAATTGCAAAGCTAATTTGAATAAAATTTGACAATTTCTTAAAAAGTTAAATATCAGCTTACCACAAACCCTGCAATTATACTCATAGGTATCTACCAAAGAGAGATGAAAACGTACGTCAATACAAAGACTTATACAAAAATTACATAGTAGCATGCTATGTTGAACCTAGGAGTTCAATCATGCTAGTTGAAACTAGGAGCAAGTGAAATATCCACTAACTGGGTTATGGATAAA
>NW_028078926.1:0-684 GCF_014824575.4 Sturnira hondurensis
AATCAGGCTTCATAAAGTAAATGCCTTTGAAATAGAATAGATTTCAAATTCACCTACCAAATAGTTATTAGAAGTTTGATGGGTATATTTTCTTATAAAAGAACACTAGAAATTATTAAAACTCAGGTCATTTTGTCCCTAATAAAATATCATTAAACCTATACTTGTTTTAGAAGCTATAGATAGAACAAATAATCATGTTGATATTTTATTTTTTTAAGCCAAGTCAGCATGCACTTTATTTTTTAATCATTTTAAAATTAATATTCAAATACAATTGTCTCCATTGATATTTGCTTGAATAGTTTTGTGAAAAAATATGATTGCAAGCTTGTTTCATCATAGACTCCTTCCTAACATCAATATGAAATCCATTTCACAGACATATTCTAAAATCTCCTGTTTTTCCAAAGATCCCCCTTAACTCTTGATTTTCAAAATAAATGTTACTGGCCCTGGCTGGTGTAGCTCAGTGGATTGAGCACGGGCCTGTGAACCACAGGATTGTGGTTCGATTCCCAGTTGGGGCACATGCCTGGGTTACGGGCCAGTTCCCAGCAGGGGATTCACGAGAAGCAACCATACATTGATATTTCTCTCCTTCTCTCCTTCCCTTCCTCTCTAAATATAAATAAATAAAATCTTTAAAAAATGTTATTGTTCTTATAGCTACATCATTTTTTC
>NW_028078927.1:0-731 GCF_014824575.4 Sturnira hondurensis
CGAGATGAGGGTGCTGACGAGGAGCAGCTCCTGGGCCAGGGCAGGGCAGGGCAGGGCTCTCCGCCCAGCTGGTTTGTCCCCCGCCCAGCTGGTTTGTCCCCCGCCCAGCTGGTTTGTCCCCCGCCCAGCTGGTTTGTGCCCCGTGGCCGCTCACCTCCGGCCACTCACCTCCGGCCACGCCCCACACCTCACCCTGCATCTCCCTCACGGCCTGCTCGGCCCTTCCCCGGTAGATCCGGTCCAAGCGCCTCTGCTTCTCCTCCTCTCGCTTCCTCTCCGCTGGAGTCCTAGCATTCACATCCTGAAAATCCACCTGAGAAGTGGAGGTAAAGATGAGACTCAACCGAACGGAACACAAAGAAAACAAAAATCAAAATGAGCCAAAGAAGCCCTGACCTCTGTGGCTCAGTGGGTCAGATGCCATCCTGCAAAGGGTCACCGGTTTGACTCCCGATCTGGGCACATGCCTGGGTTTCTGGTCTGGTCCCTGGTTGGTAGCACTCGAGAGGCAGCTGATCGGTGTTTCCCTCTCATGTCAATGTTTGTTTCTCTCTCTTTCCCCCTCCTTCCCCTCTCTCCAAAAATAAATATATCTAAAAGTTTCTAAAATCAATTTTAAAAAATGGCCCTGGCTGGTGTAGCTCAGTGGATTGAGCGCGGGCCTATAAAGCAAAGGATTGAGGTTCGATTCCCAGTCAGGGCACATGCCTGGGTTGCAGGCCAGTTCCCAG
>NW_028078928.1:0-979 GCF_014824575.4 Sturnira hondurensis
CCCTTTCGCCCGTGTCCGGGACCTTGCTGACTCCCTCCAGGAGGGGGGATTAGAGCAGCGTGGTGTTCTCTCTTCTGTTATTAATCATGGCCATTAATCGAAATCGACAGACTAAGTACAGTTTGTGTTTTATTCGAGTTTATTCCTGCAAACTATTCCAAACACCAGTGAAACCATAGAGACAAATAGTGCACATAACACACTCTACTGATCATTGTTTTTAACCAAATGAAAAAGTTGTCCGTGTTTGTTTCTGGTTATTACTTTTGAAAGGAAGCGTTCTGCAATCAGTGGGACCACTTCTGCCCCCTCACTATGCCGGCCCCCTCACTCCCCAGAGGTGATAACCAGAGGCAGGGACTGCGTTCCTTCATCTCCGTCCACTTCCACCTGCTATTGGCCTGGAGTAGCGATGAGATTGCTGAAACACCGCAGCCACTTTGGAACGTGAGGCAAACTTGGGAACAGGAGCTGTTCCGAGGGTGTGGTGGAGCAGAAAATAGTGGGGGCCTGTAATCCCCAGGTCACCGTGGACAAAGCCAGGGTCCTGGAGGTTTGGCCATTTGACTTCACAGTCATACACGAGGAAAATAGTTTCCCTCTTCGTTTCATCTGTTTCTCGTTCCCTGGCCTTGGCGGTGTGCTGTGGAGGCTAAATTGGGCTGCAGCAGGCCTCTCTCCCGAGTTGGGCTCGGTCCGCGCTGCAGCACAATGCTCAGAACCCTGCTCTTCACTGCCCCCCAACACTGTGCCGAAGCTTCGGGGGGGCCACTGACCGCGCACCCTGCACGCCGTGTCCAGACGGACAGATGTGGCCCTCCGTGCGTGTTACTGCTGAATACTGGTCCCCCTTCACACTGCCAGACAGTTGTCATTTCAGAAAGTGTCGTGGCATTCAAACTACTGCTGCCTCTCGCACGTCGGCAGGCTTTCCTTTGGTCTGTCCCTGGCAGTCGGGGGGGGGGGGTGTTGGGGAGGA
>NW_028078929.1:0-571 GCF_014824575.4 Sturnira hondurensis
TAGGACCTCAGACACACTGTGACTTCCTTCTGGCTCTCTTTCTCTGAGATCCCGGCTCTTGGAGAAAGGAGCTGCCACATCCCGAGGACCCCCCCAGAGGCTTGATGGAAAGACCATGTGGTGACGGCTGAGGCCTCCCACCAACAGTCATGGGAGTGCATGCTGCCGTCAGCGGATCCTGAGCTCCTAACAGCCCCCAGGGGACCGTGGCTCTCGCCAGTGTCCTGACTGTGACTTCATGAGGCACCCTGACGCAGAACCACTCTGCGAGGCTGCCCCGTATTCCTGACCCACGGGGCTGTGAGGTAACAACACACATTTGTGGTTTCCAGCTGTGAGCTTTGGGGCAACATGTGGTCCTAGGCTTGCCTCTCGCCCCCTCAAGCACTCTCTGAGGTCCAGCCCCGCTGGCTTTGTTGCTGGACCTAAAACTCCCCATGTCCCCCGAGACACACCCCTGCTTTCTTCCTTATCTGAGTCCCACTCACACTCCTGCTGACATGGCAAGCATTAGTTTCTCTAGCAATATGCTCTCATTACACCACATCCCTTTCCTTCAGAACAGTCCCCA
>NW_028078930.1:0-1206 GCF_014824575.4 Sturnira hondurensis
ACCCCCAAACACGGTTTTTATCATCTCAAGGGCCCCCTGTTAGTGTTTTTTTATTATTTAAAAACAAGTCATTGCAAGTGCCTATTTTTCTTACCCATTTCTGTCCTTGTAATGAGCAGTCAGACCCCACAGTTTGGTGTTAGCTGACCGCTAAGCCGCCCCCTCCCTCTCCCCTGTGTCTACACCTGGACAGGGGGACAAGAAAATCTGTGCTCCCTGCCCTGACACTGGCTTCAGTTTCCAACCACACGAGCCCACCTGTGTGCAGAACTCTTGCCCTGCCCCCAGCCAGGATGCTTTGCTTGACCAAACCATGTCAGGCTCCTGAATCTGTCAGGCGCTTCCCAGGGCTAGCTTTGCACTTGTTGTAAAATCCAGTTTTAGCAGGAACCCTGTGAGCGAGGCGACCCAGAATCCCCCACCCTCCTATCTGACCACCCTCCGTATCTGACCAGGTTCCTCCTCCTCCACTGTCAGGTGGTGTCTGGTCACCCTGGCCTGTGTGCACCGAGAATCCTGTTAGGTCGGCTTAGCAGGAATCCCTAACCTCTGATTCTTGTCTTAGCCATTTTGATGCACTGGCCCCTCCCCTGCTCTCTGGCCATAAATCCCCACTTGCCTGTGCTGTTCTCAGAATGGAGCCCAGTCTCATCTCTCATCCACCGTGAATCCCGCCAGTGGTCTTTATACCTATTGCAATGGTTTTGAACAAATTCTGCAATGCCATCTTTGACAAATGTTGTTGACTATTTTTCCTTTATCACCCTATAGCCACAATAAAAACCCAGGTCCATTCCTTTTTTTTTTCCAACTCTGAAGCCATTTCAGAGCTGCTTGAGAGGCCACTCTGCCCTCCCCAGAGACCTCGGTTATGTGACTCACAGAGCTTTTTCTACCCCGTCTGTGTGTGTGTGTGTGTGTGTGTGTGTGTTGGGGGGGGATGGGGACAGGGGAGGGCACCTTGCCAGTGACCATAACTGTCAGCTATGTAAGCAGGGTGTCCAGACATAGGCACTCCGGGGTTGGTCTTCCCTTACTCGGACTTGCTCACCTGCTCTGCTCCTGCGCTGGGGCTGCTGGGGGCTGGGGAGCTGGTGCTGCGAGCTGTGCTGCCCCGAGGCCTTGCTGGGCCTGCCACGCCTCAGTGCTGTGTGCCGCGACCAGAGAGGGCAGCTTTGGGAATTTCTAGGCATTTGGGAGCAGCAA
>NW_028078931.1:0-1141 GCF_014824575.4 Sturnira hondurensis
ATGTTTTATGTTGTCAATGATTTTGCATGAGAAAAACTAACAGAAATACAAAAATAATGGATATTATTAATAATGTATATTTTGGAAAAATGGGAGTAGTTGGTACTAAAATCTGGCATATTTTGTTAGAGCAAAATACAGCAGTATTTTATTTTTATCAGATATTGTTCAAATTTAATTTTCATGACAAATTTCAATATACACACAGGAGGACTCCCCCCAAAATGAATGTATCTTCTAGAAGGCAGAACCCTTGTAGTACAGGCTTCTCTTGTTAGGTGAATGTTCTAGGAACCCATCTGTGTCAGTGTACCAGTTGGATTTGTTGTGAGAGGTTGAATTCAGCTTCAGTGAATTTTTAAAAAATTTTCAACACATTTGCCTATTTTATATTGGTGAGTTACGAGCGCCCTTGCCCACACCTCGCTGTGTGTTCAGCAGTTTCCAACCCAAAATGGCATGATCCCCAGGTCTCACCATCCCTATTCATCTAATCTTCCACCGAGCAACTTTTTTATGTTTCCCCACATGGAAAATGTCCCCAGAGGAAAATGCTTTGCTGATGTAGAAGAGGGTGAAACAAACAAAAAAAAAAAAGGCAGATGCACTAAAAGGCATCAAAATCAAAGAGCTCAGAAACTATTCTGCACAGTGGAAAACACATCTCAATAAGTGTATTGCAGCAAATGGAGAGTACTTTGAAGGTGACTGAAGTTTAAATATCTAAGAATAAATAAATAATTTTTATAAATATGTTCTGGGGGGTTTTGGGTCACTCCTCATAAATTTTTGACATTTATATTAAATTGCTATGATAGAACTAAACACAAAACCATATTTTAAGCCAGATACAGTTTATGAAAATACATCAATGGGATGGCTATATTAAGAAGAAAAATAATGTTATAAGTCATATATACAAGGTCTGTTCAGAAGGTATCCAGCCATGTAATATGAAAAACAGAGACACTTATTTAAGAAGATACAAAGTATAATAGAACAATAATGTCTCAGTCCCCTTCAAAAAAGGCACCTTGGGACCTCATATAAGTTCTCCCAATCACCATCATCTGCCCTGTTGTATTTTCCTGAATCTCATCAATGGTCCGAAATCTCTTCCTTTTCAGAGGTGATTTCAGTT
>NW_028078932.1:0-196538 GCF_014824575.4 Sturnira hondurensis
TTGCAGTTTTTAGATGAGGAAACTGGGACACAGAATAGTCACCTAATTAGCCCCAAATCACCCAGCCTGTAAGGATCAGAGCTGTCCTGGTATCTCTGTTCCACCAGGCACCTGTGCCGCTTCCCTGAGCCTGTGTACTTCCTCCTGCCGGGCTGAGCTAGTGTCTCTTCCTCTTCTGAACTTTCTGGATGTGCTCTGAGGTGTCTGGTCTGCCTTTACAAATATTTGTTTTAGCCCTGGCCGGTGTAGCTCAGTGGATTGAGAGCGGGCCTGCGAACCACATGATCGTGGTTCGATTCCCAGTCAGGGCACGTGCCTGGGCTGCAGGCCAGTTCCTGGCAGGGGACTCATGAGAGGCAACCATACGTTGATATTTTTCTCCCTCTCTCCTTCCCTTCCCCTCTAAAGATAAATAAATAAAATCTTAAAAAATATATCATTTGTTTTAGGTGAGACAATTTAGAAAAGCAGGAAAAAATTTAAACAGAAAGTCACACTTAGAGACACCACTGATGAAGTAGACTTTTCATTCATCTTTCTGGAAGTACTATTCCCAGGGGATTTTTCCCAAGAGAAAGGTCTTTATAAGGCTACCAGCAAGATATCCTGCCCTTCCTGGCTTCTCAGAGATGGGTTCTTTACTTATTTCTTTCCAGAAACCATGTATGAGCAGTTCTCTCACCTGAGTTGCAAGGAAGACAAAGAAAGATAAAGCCTCTCTCGGGCTCATCATGTAAGTAACATATAGAAGAACTTCATGGTGCTAGTAAGAGCTGTTTTGTGGGAAAACATACCAGAATGCTGGTCTGGATGCTCTCTGAATTATGCAAGCATTATCAGCCAAATAGCCTATAAGCCAGGGGTGTCAAACTCAGTTTCACTGTGGGCCACATCAGTCTTGTGGTTGCCTTCAAAGGGCCAAATGTAATTTCAACTCCTTAACAATTAAGGAATAGTTACATTTATACAGTCCTAAAATTACCTGGCTACTAGGCTTGGTTGGTGTGGCTCAGTTGGTTGAAGCATTCATTCCCATGAACTAAAGGGTCACAGGTTCGATCCCTGGTCAGGGCATATACCTAAGGTTGTGGGTTTGATCCCTTCTAGGGGCACATACAGGAGTCAACTGATTGACATTTTTCTCACATCCATGTTTATTTCTCTCTCTCTCTCCCTCTAGAATCAATGGAAACATGCTCAGGTGAGGATAAAATAAGTAAGAAAATAAAAAGATGTTCTGCCCTGGCTGGTATGGCTCAGTGGTTGAGGGCTGGCCTGTGAACCAAAGGGTGGCCGGTTGGATTCCCAGTCAGGGCACATGCCTGGGTTGCAGGCCAGGTCCCCAATAGGGGGTGCATGAGAAGCAACCACACATTGATATGTCTCTCCCTCTACACATTAATGTTTCTCTTCCTCTCTTTCTTCCTCCCTTCCCCTCTCTAAAAAATAAATAAATAAAATCTTTTAAAAAATATGTTCTTTGTGAGAGTGCCTAGGGTTTATTAGTCTTGACTTATTAGACGTAATCCGGAAAATCAAATCCTATTTTTTTCTCTTTTGAAACACTGTGGTAAAATGTATGTAAGATAAAATGCACCCTTTTAAGCATTTTAGGCACACAACTCAGTGACATTAAGTGCATTCACACTGAGTCACCAAATCAGACCTACCCATACCTGCATCTGTATCTTTGAAAAAGCAGACCGCACCTCCTGTTGGCAGCGAATATCCGAATATCCGAGTCCCTGCTGGTATCTTGGAACCATCCTCTATGTTCCTTCCACGAACCCAGGAAAGTGACAGCCTCTTCACAAAGTCACTTCCTACCTATTTGGTAGGTCTAGCAGTTCAGAATGCATTTTCTTGTCTTTATTACACTCTTAAATACCATTTTTATTCCTTTCTTCCTGCATATTGTAGCTTAGGTTGGAGGGTACACAAAGCCTCCTCTCTTCAAAACCGTTCCTTCTGACACATCCGTACAACAAAGTTTAAACCATTAATTAGTCTTTTGTGTTAAGGTATGGACCATAACCATGTCACCTATCACTCATTTGCACACTATGCTCTCAACCAAAGAATGGGATAAATGATGTCTGTCTTATTCACAGGGTATCTGTAGGAGCCAGTGAAATGCACTGATGTGAGGGGTATGAAGGTTCTCTCATGCATGGTCATTCTTATTAAAAGAAAACCTTCTGGATTGTTCTCCATCCACATTGCATTTAATTACTTTAATACATTAGAAGTTCAATGTTTACTTTTCACAACCAAATGAAGTGTTAACAAGTTTAACAGATAATAACACTTACCATCTATTTGTAAAAGGGGATGCTTTTTAGTGCCAAGTGATAGAAACCACACCAGAAGTGGCTTTCAGGGAAGGGAAATAAATGGACTATCTATCTCACAAAAAGCCCTGTGAGGGACAGTTCCAAAGCTGATTACTGCTGACGTGATGAAGGGCAAGTCGGCTATAGCAGCTCTTAGAATCATATCCTCATTTAATAACTATGGAGTGAATATACGGAACATAAAAGTCAGCCTTTTTGGGGGGGGCATATTGAGAGGAAGTGTTTTTTTTAATATATTTTATTGATTATACCATTAGAGTTGTTCTATTCCCCCCCTTCATTCCCCTCCACCCGCACCCTCCCTCCCCCACCATTCTCCCCCCCCCCAGTTTATAACCACGTGTCTCAAGTTCTTTAGATTCTATATTTNGTCGGCTATAGCAGCTCTTGGAATCATATCCTCATTTAATAACATTCAACACTCTTGCGTCGTGGTTTCTTTAACCCTCTTATTTTTAAAAATGACTTTTTTAAGGGAACATACAATAACATGGACTCTTTTGGTGTACAGTTCTATAAACTTTAATACATGTGAACACATCACCAGAATCAAGGTACAGAAGGGTTTTCTCACCCCCCCCCAGAGCCCCTGGTAATCTTTTAGTGCACCTTCCCTTCATTCCTAACTGCCAGAAACCACTGATCTGCCTTCTATTGTTATAAGTTTGTCTTTTAAAAAATGCCATCTAACGAGTAGTGGATAAAAGCATTGCTGTATGTATGTATAATGGAATATTCCTCAGTCATAGAGTTGGATCTTACTCTCTGCAAAAGCAGGGATGGACCTGGAGACTACCATGCTAAGTGAAGTAAACCAGTCAGAGAAAGACAAATACCATATGATCTCACTCCTATGTGGAATTCAAAGAGCAAAAGAAACAAAATAGAAACAGACTCGCTTTTCGTAGATTGGGTCGGTTGGCTCTCGTTACAGAAAAGCGTGAGTGTGCATTCGGCTTGTCCCCAAAGTCTGCCCCGCCTTGAAGCATCCAATTCTAGGGAACCTTCACCAGTGCCTGAGGTTTATGAGCCTGAAGAAAACTCTGCATCCTTGCCAACGTCATCTGCTGAGACACTCCACACACAGACTGTCTCTCCTCTTCCTTCCTCCACAGACCTGCTGCTTCAGAACAGCCCTGATTCTTCCACCGGTCCCAACATAATACTGCCCACTTCTATAGAGGACAGTGTAGTGAAGGAGGAAAAGGGCCAGGTCAAGAAACAGAAGGTCAGAACCGTCTTCTCACAGACCCAGCTCTGTGTACTCAATGAGAGATTTCAGAGACCTCCAGCAGATGTAAGAACTTTCCAACGTCTTGAACCTTAGCTACAAACAGATTAAGACCTGGTTCCAGAACCAGAGAATGAAATGTAAGAGGTGGCAGAAGTACGCCTGGCCAAAGAGTAGCAACCGTTGAACTCAGATGAGCTCAGCAACTACAGAGTACCCGGGCTTCTCTTCCTATCATCACCGGGGATGTCTGGTGAATGCTTCTGGAAACATTTCAGTATGGAGCAACCAGACCTGCCGCAACCTCTCTTGCAGCAACCATTCCTGGAACAGCCCGTCTTGGAACTACCATTCCTGGAATAGTCAGACCTGGTACCCCAAGGCCTGGAACAACCAGGCCTGGACCAACCAGTTCTCTGGTTATGGAGAGGAATCCCTGCAGCCCCAGATCCAGTTCCAGCAAACTCCCATCAGTGATTTAGAGGTCACCTTGGGAACTGCTGGGGAAAGCTATGATGCAACACTGCAAACCCCTATGTATTATAGCACCCAGAAAACCATGGAGTTATTCTCGGATTACTCCACAAATATGCAGCCAGACTCCATAAACATCTGGCCATGAACATTCAGTGTGATGACAGGTATATTCAATCTCCCTCTGGGCAGTGGCTGTATCTCTCCTAGGATTTTTCAGTGTATCTCTGCCCCGATATGCTGCTTCTCATTATGCCTATTATGCCGACTTGGAGCGGTGGGGGTGAGGTGTGCTGAGTCTCATCAGAGATTTCCGTAGCCTTGCTGCTATAGACATGTATGATGTCTCTGGTTATAGATAATTAAATACAATACTATTTTGAATTACTCTAGGGTGTAGAATGTCAAACTGAAGAATAGAAAGTAAAAGTACAAAGATGTGTGATAAAAGATTATGTGTGTTTTCTGGGATTGGGAGGCCTGTTACCAACCTCAGTTCAGGTGAATGCGGTTAAGCTACAATATATTTAACTGGTTTCCTCTGCCCCTTTTGCTGTTTTACTACAAGCCCCAACTTATTGCTCAAGTATTTCTGATAGATGTTTTGTGTTTTGCTGTATCACCATATTACCAGTTTGGCTGGTTGGTTTATAAGTTTAAATACAAAAAATCAAACGTCTATTTTCCCATTAAAAAAAAAGAAACAGACTCATATACAGAGAACAGAATCATGGTTGCCAGAGTGGACGGGGTTGAGGGGATGGGTGAAACAGGTGAAGGGATTGAGAAGTATAGAGCAGCAGTTACAGAGGAGTCACTGGGATGTAAAGCACAGCATAGGGAATAGTCAGTAACACTGTAATAACTATGTATGGTGCCAGATGGGGACTGGAAGTATCAGGGGAATCACTTTGTAAAGTATAGGATTGTCTAACCACTATGTTGTATACCTCAAACTAATACAAAATAATATTGAATGTAAACTGTAATTTAAAAAAGAATGTTACCTAACAGAATCCCAGTCTGCAAAATTTTGAGACTGACTTCTTTCACTCAGCATAATGTTTCAGATCCAATAAATTTTTGTGTGTATATTCATGGCTCTTTCTTGCTTGTTGCAGAGTAGTATTCCATCGTATGGATTTAGCACTGTTTGCTTACTCATTTGCCAACCAAAAACCACGTGGGTTGTTTCTTGTTCTTGGCAATTATGAATAGAACCCCTAGGAGCACTTGATAATAGGTTTTTGCATGAACAGAAGTTTCATTTTCTATAGTTGTGCATCTCAACCAGGGACTATTTTGCCCCCAAAGGGTATTTGGCAATGTCTGGAAACCTTTCGTCTCAACTTGGGCTATGGGGGTAGTACTACTGCCATCTACTGGATGCGTCCACCAGGGACGCTGCTAAACATCCTACAATGCATAGGACAGCCCCTCGCAAGCAGGAATTAGCTGGCCCAAAATGTCAATAGTGGCAAGGCTGAGAAACCTTGATCTAGTGTAAATGCCTAGGAGTGTGATCACTGGGTCATATGACAAGTGTATGTATACAAGAACTGACCAAACTTTTCTTCACATTGGCTATGCCATTTTGGATTTCCACCCGTACTATATAGGAGACTTCAGTTGCTCCATATCTTTGCCAGTAAAGTTGGATGGTTTAAATAGGTATATAGTGGGGTATTTCACTTGTGCCACTTTTTAAGAGTGAGGAAACAGCCCCATCTGGTGTGGCTCAGTGGATTGAGTGCCAGCCTGCAAACCAGAAGATCACAGGTTCAATTCCCAGTCAGAGCATGTGTCTGGGTTGTGAGCCAGGTCCCCAGTAGGAGACACATGAGAAGCAACCACACACTGATGTTTCTCTCCCACTCTTCCCCCACCCCATCCTTTCTCTCTAAAGATAAATGAAATTATTTTTAAAAAAGAGGAAACCTTTCCAGAAGCCCCAAGGAGGATCCACCTCATCTCATTCTTCAGAACTGCATCACACACCTCTTCCTAAATCGTGGCGGACTCTGTCCAGCAGAGTCCGCCCATTGTGGCTGACGACGGTAACGAATGCACCGGCCACAACAATCCTGTGGAGAACAAGGGAACTGCAAGGCTATTCTCTCAAGAGGAGAGTGCCTGTGGATGCCTTGGCCACTCCCTCCAGAGGGGAGCACCTGGACCCTTGCCTAGACAGGCTTTTGTTGTTCCCCTTGGGTCTTACATCAGAGAAAGATTTACTATCTATGACATAGAATATTATTGTCTACATTTTAGGTACAATCAAGAAATGAAAATACCACGCAGAGGGGAATGGTGATGAGCTGATTAGCTCTGTCCTTGGGAGAACTCATAAAGGCTTTGGAAATTACCTTGAAGATAGACGACATACATTTGTTGTTTTAAACCAGGGTGATGGAGTTTTAGCAAGAGCAAGCCATAAAAATCTGTATGCATTTTCTCGGCCCGATTCCCATGGGAAAACCCGGTTTGAAGGTCTGGCTCCTGCCCAGCACTTCGCTTCTGTAGGTTTTCCACACAGAGCTGAGTCACATTTGCCAGACTTCAACAAACGGGTCCCTTACACTAAATCAATCACAAGTTATGGAGAATAGAATTATGAGTCATCACTGAGAATACTTGCTGAGACTTCAATATATATGTTCTGTAATTTTGTTAGACCTTCCCATATTTTCTCATGAAACGAACAACAAACAGCATTACTTATAAGAAATCCCATACTTTGACGCTGTTCTTTCTCTGTGAAGACAGTAGGTCTCCTGCTCCCAAAAGGAGCTGTCACTACCATAAGCAAATCAATTGTAAATTTGCTTTTCCCTTCTCCCTTCTTCTTCCGGATATTTGTCTAGTAGTGCAGACTTGGAAAGTGGATGGCCTCACGTCTGACTCAGGAAAGGGTAGGGGGGTTGCAATTGATTTAAGAAAAGGATCTGACAAAATGAATTCCTTTTATTATTTTAGATACATAATAAAGTACACAAAATAAATGTTCTTTGTAGCATCACATGTCACTGGTTTATAGCAGGGGTGTCAAACTCATTTTCACTGGGGGCCACATCAGCCTCGCAGTTGCCTTCAAAGGGCTGAATGTAGTGTTGGGATGGTATAAACGTAACTACTCCTCGACAGTTAAATGAGAGCTCAGCGCCGCTGCCGGGTAGAAACAAGGTGCCGGGCCGGATAAAACAAGATGGAGGGTGGGATTCGGACCTCGGGCCTTGTGTTTGCCACCTGTGTGGTAGACAGTCTATCAAGAGAACAATTACATTCCTTTCTTCAATTCTCATCTTCACAAAATGATACACAAGTGGAGTCTGAAGGAAAATAAATTTCTTCCCTCCCACTCTCAGTGAATAAATGGTGCTCCCTCTAATCCTGCCTCATTGTTAACAGTAAAAAAAAAAAAAACCCAAAACACTAAACGGGTACTTTGAAACTGCTGGTAGATGAGTTGGATGATTTAACAAATGAGACACTGACAAAAACATTTTTTTTACAATACTATAATTATAAAGTCGAAGGCACATCCTTGGCAGATCAAAATATGACCAATTACATGCTTATGGAAAAACAAACGACTAAATAACTTGACTCTAGTAGATGATTATTGCACAACATCGCCCACTACTGTTTGGGTAGCAAACAATCAATGTTTAACAATGTTCAGTTAAACATTCCTTGAACCAAAAAACATAAGGTTGAGACGCCTGGTTTTGGCTACAAAAGGCATTTATTATCGATGCCATGACAGAAGCTCTTTTAAATGAAGAACAAGAATTCTTGCTTGTATGCTTTATCTGGCTACTCATACCAGATAAACTTTCAGAAGGACTACAAACAGTTAGTGTAAAAAGAGCTATCATTTGGCATGAATTTACATATTTTTATATTTGGTAAAATAATATTTGTAGTGATAGAAAAGTAAGAAACAACCAAAAAATCCAAAGGGAGTGATTCCAGGAATGTTTTTATTCTCATTAAAATAACCAGTAACCAGATGCCTCAGCCACAGAAAATAACAAGAGTAAAATAAATATTAAGAAAAATATTTTTAAAGCAAGATCCACAAGTAATGGGAAAAATTCTCTAACAACATACATTCTTGATTTTAAGCTGTGTACATGAAAGATATGCACGCTTAAATTTTTGGAGACATCCATCTACAGTGTTATTTAAGCATTCTGAACAAAAGAATAACTTTTAAAAAGTTACAGCACAATACAAAAGTATTTGTTCACAAGGCATCAAATTTAACACTAAAGTGTTGATACTAAACTAGGAAAAATAACATTTCTAGTTTCACAAATGACGACCACACTTCTGTAGACTACAACACTAAGTACTTTAGGTGTGTTTTAATCTTTGAAGTTCAAAAGGCATCTTTGGATATTTAAGATAAAATGTGCCCCATAGTTGAGTCTGAACAAGCACTGAATATCAAAACATCCTGTTCACTTCAGCCTGAGGACATGGTTGCTGAGTGAATACAGAAGAAATGATAAATGAGTAACAAATAAAGAACTTCAAATATCAAATTCAAATACACAGTAGTCCCTCCGTACCTCAGCTTCACGTTCCCCTATCAGTTATCTACAGTCAATTGTGGTCTGAAAATCTTCAATGAAAAATTCCAAGAAAAAAGACGATTCATAAGTTTTAAATTGTGTGCCATTCTGAGTAACGTGATGAAATCTCACGCTGTCTCAGTCTGTCCAACCCGAGACCTGAATCATCCCTCTGTCCCTCATCTCCACACTGTATCCGCTCCCTGCCCACAAAGTCCCTTAGTAGTCGTGTCATTTACCAGATTGACGGTCACGGTATCACAGTGCTTCTGTTCCAGTTGCCCTCATTTTACTGAATAATGGCCCCAAAGTACGAGAGTAGAGATGCTGGTAATTCAGATATGCCCAAGAGAAACGATAAAGTGCTTCATTTAAGTGAAAAGAGCGTATGCTGGGGAAAAGCATAGTATGTGTAGCGTTCAGTATTGTCCACAGTTTCAGGCATCTATATAGGTCTGGGAACATGTTCTGCATGGGTAAAGCGGGACCATTGTCAATTTAGTTTCTTTCTATATGGTCATACGTGTCTATGTGTGTGTCTGTTTATATCTGTATATAAACACACACTAGACACACTTATAAACATTGTTCTCACCAGTAACTAGTTATTTAACGCTAGTTACAACTAACTGAAAACCACAGTTTGGGTCCCCTCCATGTACTGCTTCTCTCTCCCGTGAATACGGCTACTCTGTGAAGCTAACAGGGGTTCAAGATTGCAAACGAGACTTGTGGAAGAGCATTCAAAGATGCTTACAGACATTTAAAGCCGGATTCTTTCTAAAGAGCATGTTTTCTGCTCTGGTAGTAAGGGCTGAAATGAGATCCTTAATTTCCCCCGACTACAGGCTGCTCCTTGCACTAACTACCCTATGACTTGGGTCTCCGGCAGGCAAGGCCAAGAGCACAGCTCAAACACACCCAGAACAACAAAAGCAGTAACTAGCTATATTCAAGTGCTTCAGAGAGAGAGGAAAAAAGTAAGAGTGACAGTGAGAGAGAGAGGTGGGCTTCTTTTTTGAAAACTCTAATATACGCCTGTCATATTAAGTGTTTTTTCTAGGTATGCTAGGCCATTGGAATGAAAGGAAGAAACTGTTAAAACTCACACCAGTAGCATGGACGTTAGCATAGGCAATGGTCTAAGGAAAGGCCTAGACTACAGACTCATTCACACTTCATTAAAATGGGTTTGCCTTTCTAGATTAATAGCACCTTCATGAAATTTCAGCTCTCTCTAAAATAGCTGAGATAAAAATGAGATCTTTTCTGAATCTACAAAGACAGCATGGAATAATGTTGTAAACTTCTTCTGTGTGTGTGTGTGTGTGTGTGTGTGTGTGTGTGTGTGTGTGTGAAAAGGTAACAGAGAAAGGAAGTAGGCTGGGAAGACACCCATCCCCCACTCCCACCTGATTGCAGACTCTGTCCTAGCAAAACGATTTTTAATTGTTATTACTGACCTCAAGCAGAGAAAAGAACATTTACTGATTACCAACTGTATGTGCTAGGCACTGTGCTAGCAGTTTTACGTATGGCAGTGGGAACAAAACATTGGGAATTCATTTATGAGTTCTCTGCACTTATGTATTCTACATATGAAATCCATCTCACAATTAACAAGGGAATTTCAATAGCAAGACAAGTACCAGATCTCTGGCCAGTTGTGTATTATCTCCCAGGCACTTACAGGGGAATTCCTAAATCGATACGGCAATGAGAACAAGCCCCTGAATTTGCCAATCACACTAATTAGTGAGTGCAAATGTTTTAAACTAGAGAAAAGTACAGATTTGCCTGAAAGGTATCACGACCTAGGGAAATTCTCATTTCGGTATTATAATTTATTGTATTTTTGGTAAAAAAGCAGTTTTGTGTAATAGCATTATTTTAAAGTCATTTTGACGGGTTACCTAAAACACTAAAAGACAATTAAAATCTATTAAATTATATCTACCAGCTAAGGTCTTATTTTTAAAAAAGGGACAAATTTAGTGAGTCCAGGTAATTTTATGACCCGTATATGTTGAACGTGGTTTAAAAAAATCTTTGAAAAATCTTTGATCTTTGAAAACAACTGTGGAAGAGGTTCAAAATCTTCAGTTTGGGCACCGATGCTGACAGAACAACCTAGCGCTTGAACTCAAAGAGGAGTGAACTGAAAGCTTCCGCCGAGCTCGGGAGTCACTGCAGGAAGAATTTGCTATGCTTTTTTACAATGGAAAGAGGGAAAGCAGGGCACGCTACCTTTAAGGACATTTGAACTACAAGATAAAGAAAGGAACAAGATATTGGAAAAATTGTCAGTTATTTTTATCATTGAAAAAACTACCCACACTTAGCTTCCTCAAAGGAAATTACAAAAGAAAACATACTGGGTCATCTACAAAAGCAATTGCAAGGACCAAGGACCTAGGTGCAGGGAGAATAAGGTGGGGGGGGGATCAAGCCAGTAATAATTAAGGCACATCTATGTTTAAACAGTTTCTACTGTTTTCTTTCTAAAACTAGATGCTTTATACAATGCTTTGAAAGCCGCAGTTCCCCCATCTGGCAGGGATCAGCGCTCAAGAAGTTCCTCGTGATCATACTCTGAAATCTTCAAATATTTAATTGCCGTTTCCTTCAGCTCCCCCCACCTCAACTAAAACAAATGGTCCATCACTTTAGCAGTAGTTTGGCAATCTTCAATGGTAGGACTTGCTGGCTTGCTGTAAAGCTCACTGGCTTAATTTACCTGTTGCTAGGGAAAACAAAACAAGAGACTGGAAATTCACTCTAAATAAAGCTGGGTTCAGAGCGTCGATGCCCTGAAAAAGATATTGTTGCCACCGGGAAAAATGCAATGCAAATAAAATCCCTAGTATAAGACCAACACCAAGTCCTTCCTCAATATTTTGCAAGGCGAAGGTGACGGTGGCGAGTGGCGAGTCAGTGCATGTGGACAGGCGCTCGTGGGGCTGCTCCCTGCGGCCTGTTACAACGCAGTGTCGTCATCTTCCCTGCATTCTCCCACCAGGAGCGAGTGCTTGTCGGGTTCACTGGTAGCAAGGCTGGTTAGGGACCGTTTATCCGACCACAGGGAGTTGATGGAGGCTCTGCTGTAATTCACAATGCGGTGCAGCAAACCTAGTTTCGGAGAATTTCTTGAGGTGTCATCTATTCCGACGTGAATGCTGATTTCTGAAAAGCTCTTCTGTCCCATTGGGCTTCGGGCACGCAGTTCGTAATTCTCATAAGTTGGTTTCCTGTACCTGGACACATGCAAGAGCACACTGGATTGAAATAACCAAGTGTGAACTAGATGCCTGTTACATCCCAAAGTGAAAGGAGATTTGCCTGGGCGCAAAGGCGGTCCCTGCCAGGAAAGCAGTTCAAAGGCATGGAGTGTAGTCACATGATCAGTAGTCCTGCCTCCCAGAGCCCATGTACTCGATTTTGCCCCGCTTGGTCTTTGTGCTTGCAATGTGATAATTACGTAGCTAACATTTATATTAAGACATTTTGGGCTTATCATTGATCAACATAAGAACAAAATCCACAAAGACGGACTGAGGATGAGAAAAGAGGTATAAAATACGAACGTGAGCAAGCCATCGTACTTACAGTTTCAGGAAGAGAGAAGAGAGCACTACTGAGACAGATGAAGCAGCCATCGCAGCAGACCCCATCCAGGGCTGCAGAACCAAACCAATGGGCATAAACACTCCTAGGAAACCAGGGTAGGTTAGTTAGGGCAGATACTACCGAGCAGATCACTGATGTGGTTTTCCAGTGCTTATTTACAAATCATTTCCTTGTTTGAAACTTAGTTTCCTGTTGCTGGAGATTTATGTTGCTGCCGACTTTTCCACTAGTACAGTGCTTCCGTGAACATTCTTGGGAATGTCTCCCTGGGCACACATCTGAGAATCCCCCCAGAGCGCATACCAGAATATCCCCCAGGTGGTTGCACCAGATCACAATACTATCAACAGGAAATGAGAGTTCATGTTCTACAAACTTGTCCACCCTTGATTTTGACAAACATGTTAATTAATATTCTGCTCATATGACACGGATGAGACAGACTTATGCTACTTTTAATTTTTAAGTATTTATCTGTATTTTCTACTTTTTGTACTGTGATCACATATTACTTAGAGATAATGTTTAAAAAATCACTTGCTCCATGAATTAATGTCGCTGGATTTTGATTGTTCTTTGACTCTTTGTCCTCTCAGCATTGGTGTGTTTATCAACAGCTTTGTGATTGCTCTCATGTCATTTTATGTCTTTCTCTGGCTCCCAAAGCAGAGAGAACAAGAAAAAAGTGACGACTATTTCTCTTACGTTATTACTAACTTCTACCAAGCTCCTAAGTATAGGAGATTATCAGATGTGTATTATACCATTCTATAATGGTTTTTCTTGATCGTATTTCTTCATTCAGTATCTCTCCTCTGGTCCCCAAACTGAAAAAAAAGAACCTGTTGGCTATTGTAACACCACACGAAGAGCAGGAATTCTATGTACACTGTAATCACAAGCACGTGGCAATACAAAACCTCATGCAAAGGAAAAAAGACAGAAACTACACAGGCTAAAATGCTAACAGTACTTGTGTTTGGGTAGTGAGATCAATGATAAATTTGTTCTCTTAAGCAAAGATCATATAAGTAAATAGATATATGTGAGTATGATAGTATATGTAGAAAGAAATGAGCTAAGGTAGCAAAATATAATTAATTGATGAATAGGTTAAGGGCATAGAGGTTTTCATTGTATTACTTGTTTCCTTGTCTATGTGAGTTTGGAATTTTTCAAAATGTAAATCGGGAGGAAAATGTAAAGCAAGATAAAATAAACCTGTCAGAATACTTACACATTCTAGACTATAATCAACATTGCTGAAAATTAAAATTGTTGATTTTGCCCTGGCTGGTATGACTCAGTGAATTGAGCACAGACTTGCGAACCAAAGGGTTGCCAGTTCGACTCCCAGTCGGGGCATATGGTTGGGTTGCAGGCTGGGTCCCTGACAGGGGGGTGTGCAAGAGGCAATCACATGTTGATGTTTCTCTCTCTCACTTTCTCCCCCCCTTCCCCTCTTTCTAAAAATAAATAAAATCTTAAAAAAAATAAAATTGTTGATTTTAATATTACCTCTCAGCACACCAGCAGGCTACATATAAAAAATGAGCTCAAAACTAATAAAAAGACTAAAGCTTCCAAAACGATAGGTCTCTTAATGACTTCAGAGGACAAAGCAATACTCGTTAATAGTCACATACCAGCAGCTATGGGGATTCCAACCAGATTATAAATTAGAGCGAAGACGAAGTTTATCCGAATCCTCTTGACTGTCTTCCTTGATAAATCAATACTTGCTACTACGTCCAGAAGATCATTCTGAGAACAGAAATATTTGTAATATTAGTGAGAGACTCTATCTTGACTAGTAACTTTTGCATATGCTCCTGTGTATATTGGAGGTGACATGTACTTTAGGCTGATAGGTGAATTAGCTACAAATCTCAGATATTGCCAACAATTCGAGTCAGCTTTGGAAGATGCTGTTCAGGGATTTTTCTCCGGGTTCTGAAAACACATTTAGGGTTGTGCGCTGGAAGGGGGATTAAATGCTATTAAAAGAACATCAGTATTCACTGAAGACAATTTTATTAAGTATGTTCCCAAGTCTTGCTCTTCACTTTAGAAGCTTGTTGTTCTCCTTTGCTCCACTGGATTGAGAAAGTCTAGAAGTAAGTAGTAAGACTTCTCATACACCCACCACAAACTCTCCCAGACTCCATGGCCTGGAGCAAGGGAATCAGAAGAACAGAATAGTTGTGCTGGATGTACTTCATGACACTACCCCTGAGCATGGAGAGCAGACTTACACTCCGCAAAGGTCAGGCCACAGCACTTACCCTTATCAAAACCACGTCGGCTGCTTCAATGGCCACATCTGTGCCTGTGCCGATGGCGATTCCAACATTGGCCATGGCCAGAGCGGGGGAGTCATTGATTCCATCTCCTACCATGGCTACCCGTTTCCCCTCCTCTTGAAGTTGCTTCACCTTAGCAACCTTGTGGGAAGGTAGAACTTCAGCAAACACCTTAGTGATGCCGACCTACATCAGGAAAAAGAAACTCCAGTCAAGAAAGATTACTGAGGCCCTAGCTGGTGTAGCTCAGTGGATTGGGCGCAGGCCTGCGAACCACACAATTGCAGTTCGATTCCCAGTCAGGGCACATGCCTGGGTTGCAGGCCAGTTCCCAGCAGGGGATGCAGGAGAGGCAACCATACATTGATGTTTCTCTCCCTCTCTCCTTCCCTCCCCCTCTAAGGATAAATAAATAAAATCTTTAAAAAAAAAGATTACTGAGTACCTAAAACAGAGTCCGGCATTAATGAGCTATCATTTTCCACCCACCAGATGTCCAAATTTTAAAAGACTGCTAATGTCCAGTGATAGTGAGGACCGGGAGAGAGGAGCTCCCTTATACACTGTCAGTGAGTGTGTACATTGGTACTGTTTTTTGGAGGGTAGCATCTATCAAAGTATGTATATCACTTGGTTCAGCAATTCCACATCTAGCTCTACTTTGGACATATGGGTACACGCACAAAGGTATGGCCAAGGATGCACAATATTACCCTGCTGTAACAACAAAATTCTCAAAACCACTGTAATGCCCATTATTAGAGAAATGGTTAATTAAATTATGATGTATACCACACCATAGAATTCCATGCACCACTGTAGAAAAATAAATAAACATGTATGTTCAGACATGGACAAAGCACCAAGGCATATATACTGTTATGTAAAAAAGCACAATGCTAAAGAATCTATACAAGAATGATCCAATTTATGTTGAAAATGCCAGAACTATACACTTGTATATGAACATGTACATATATGAAACTGTGAGGGGGTGGGTAGGACTTAACAGGGAGCTTGGGAAAAGGGTGACTATAAAATTGGGAAAATAGAAAATTTTCACTTTATATTCTTTTGTATTTTTGTGCAAGAATGTGTTATTTAACAGATGAAAAGACTGACAATGAGAAAAATTTTGAAGGAAAGGCAAATAAATGTTGGGCTCAGTAGCAGAAAAATGATACTGGCTTGCCCCCAAAATCTGTTAGTTTTTTCTGTAAGATGGCTCTTAGTAGCACTTAGTTGTCTTTAATGTCATTCAAAACAGGTTTGTTAGATTGTATTGTGAGAGCTGTCATATCAGTGTGCATTTAAAAAACTTATCAAAACTGGTGAATTTTTGTGTAGCCACTTTAATATGGAAGATGGAAGAAAATAAGTGTCATATTCGGTATATTATGCTTTGTTATCCCAAGAAAGGTGAAAACGCACCTTAAACACACAAAAAAAGCTTTGTGCAGTGTATGGAGAAGGTGCTACAACTGATCGAATGTGTCAAAAGTGGATTGTGGCCCTGGCTGGTGTAGCTCAGTGGATTGAGCACAGGCCTGTGGAGCAAAGGGTTGCCAGTTCGATTCCCAGTTGGGGCACATGCCTGGGTTGCAGGCCAGGTCCCCAGTAGGAGACACATGAGAGGCAACCACACACTGATGTTTCTCCTTCCCGTCCCTTCTCTCTAAAAGTAAATAAATAAGTAAAATACTTTTTTTAAAAAGTGGATTGTGAAGTTCTGTGCTGGAGAGTTCTCATCAGACGATGCTCCGCAGTAGGGTAGACCAGTTGAAGATGATAGGGATCAAACTGAGACATTCATTGAGAACGATCAACGTTTTACAATGTGGGAGAGAGCCAACATACTCCAAATATCCAAATCAGTAACGTTCTTGGTGAAAATGAAACATGTGTTTTTTATTTTACCGAAAAAAACCACATGGACATTTTGGCCAGCCCCGTATGCCAGGTGGTGCATTAGGAAGCGGTGTTCAGCGTGCACCGGAGGGGAAGTGCGTGGAGCCGGTGCTGTATTTTAGGCATGAGAGGATCAGAGCCTGGCTTAGGCCGGCAGCTCTGGTGAAAAAAATACGAGCAACATTTGAAAGGAAGCATCAACAGAAACAGCTGCACGATGTCACTTAAGCATCTCATGAACTAAGCAAAGAGATTTTTACTTATTACAGTAGCACAAACAGTCCAAACTCCTGCCTGAATAGCATGTTGATTCTTTAAAGAACCACATATGTCTACTTGGGGATAATGCAAAGAACAAATAATCTACTGTTTTAGCATCTGAAGGAAGGCAAGAAAGGAAATACATATGAAGAATTAGAAGTTACCACATACCCCACCCCAACAACTACGTAAACTGGTTACCTGAGAGGCGATACACCTAGCCGTCTTGCTGTTGTCTCCAGTCATGAGCACAACTTCTAAGCCCATAGATTTCAGGATATGGACAGCCAGCTCTGCTTCGGGCTTCACTGTGTCCGCAATCGCTATCAGGCCACACAGCACATCTAATACAGGGGCACAAGAAAATGGAGTTTGGAATACAGAGAAAGCAGAATAATAGTCTGAGTTACCATTTCACAAAGAAAAGAATCTTGTGAAGTAAGACTGTTCAGGGCTCGGCTTAACTCAAAATATCACCAAACCCACACAGAGTTGATACCACAAATCCTGAAACAAACCTCCCTATTTGGTCATGAAAATTTCACAGATTAAGGGAGGGATTTTTTTAAATTTTATTTATTTATCTTTAGAGGGGAAGGGAAGGAGAGAGGAAGAGAAACATCAATGTATGGTTGCTTCTCGTGCATCCCCTGCTGGGAACTGGCCCCTGCTGGGAACTGGCCCCTGCTGGGAACTGGCCCCTGCCGGGAACTGGCCTGCAACCCAGGCATGTGCCCTGACTGGGAATCGAACCGCAATCCTCTGGTTTGCAGGCCCGCGCTCAATCCACTGAGCTACACCAGCCAGGGCTAGGGAGGGATTTTTAATGATGGTAGTAATAGGAAAATAAAAGGACAAACCTTAGTGGATACTACAAGACCCCTTTTCTTTCCTTTAAGAAATACCGGCTGACAGCCCAAACACTGTAGTTAATTTAAACGCAAATGGTGTACTTGAACAAGAATTAAGAAAATAAAAAAATAAAAAATAAAGGCAAATGAGCCAGAGAACCTATATGTACGATCCACGGACATGAACTAAGGGGGTGGAAATGCTGGAGGGTGGGAGGGATGCAGGGAGGAGGGAACAAAAGGGGAGAAAAAATTGGGACAACAATAATAGCATAATCGATAAAACAAATAAAGGCAAATGGAATTGAAAACTCATTTTTTTTCTGATAACATTATCAGAAGTCTCTCAGAAATGCACACAAAACAATAACTGACATCATGACACCGAGTCACAGTGTACTTCTGCAAAACCGTACCATCAACTGCCACCAAGACGGCAGTCCGACCCTTTCGCTCATGTTCAGTCATGTAGTCATCTACGTCATTGTTAATGATGAGACCATTTCTAATCATCCACTCCCGGTTACCAATGAGGACTTTGTACTGCTGAGCGTTAACAGCATCTGAAAATACAAAAGTAACATTTAGCGAGGTCATTTAATGTAATAATTATAACAACCCCACGAGGTGCATTCTTTCTGCCTAACCTTGACACTCACTACATGGCGTAGTTGATAGAATGCAGCCTACAACACTGACTTTGCAATTTTGAAGAAACATACTCTGCTCTTCCATGCCTCTGGGCCTTTGCATATGCTGTGGCCTCCACCTGGAACATCCTTCCCCCTCCTCCCAAAATACCCAACTCCATCATGTTCTGCAGCAGCCAGTTCAAATGTTTCTTTCTTGGTGACACTTTCTGTTTGGCTTTTCCCTTTGACCTTTCAAAGCAGCTGAATTCAATTGAAAATATTTATTGCGCATCAGCAGCTGAATGTGGTTGAACAAAAACACACAACCACACTGATGTCCCAGTGTAAATGTGTGACCATGAAGCTTAAGTGGGCCCTTAGTGCTGTTTGGCAATTCTACTACATTTCCCTGGTCCAGGGGTGTCCAGCCTTTTGGCATCTCTGGGCCCCACTGGAAGAAGAGTTGTCTTGGGCCACACATTAAACATACAAACACTAACAAAAACTGATGAGCACAAAAAAGGTCTGTGAATAATTTTCGTGATATCCACCACCACAGATAAGCAACAAAGTCTTCACATAATAACTCTAATTATGCAGCAGCCCTTTCAATAATCTTTTAAAATCATCAAACAGGTCCCAAGTTTGTCATCACTAATATAGAAAATGTACATATATCCAAGTAGTAAAATGTCAGTGACTTTTTATTTTTTAAATATTTTATTTATTTATTTTCAGAAAGGGGAAGGGAGTAAAGACAGGGAGAGAAACTTCAATGTGTGGTCGCATCTCGAGCGCCCCCTATTGGGGGACCTGGCCCACAGCCCAGGCATGTGCCCCGACTGGGAATCGGACGGGTGTTCCTTTGCTTCGCAGGCTAGCACTCAACCACTGAGCCACACCAGCCAGGGCTGATTTTTAAAATATTTTTTATTATAAAAGTAAAAGAAAAGAGGGCAACCTAAAACCAGATGTTTGCCATTGTATTTGAGAAACTAGTACACCCATATCTAGTTTGATAGAAGTACTTGCAATTCTGAGTTCTCAAGGTGCTCATCAGATATTTTGCTTCTAATTTTACTCTTAATATGTTTCCTCCTTGAGAATAGCTGCTCGCAAATATAGGTGCTGCCAAGTTGCGATGCCATGAATAAAGCGTGACTATGAAGCAAGGCCTACCCGTCTCTGGGAAGACAGGACCCATAAAAGTCCAGTGACCAAATTTTTCTTTTAAGTTGAACATCCATAATGTTTTAAGCTGAAAATCTCATATAATGTCTTAAGTACATTTACGATTTTGTGCTGGGCCACATGCAGCCTGCGACTTGCGGGTTGCAAACCCCTGCCCTAGTCCATTCTTCCCCCATTCCTTCTAAGATGTCTTCTCCCATCCTCATACCGGAAGATGACTCTGCGTCCTACTTCAGAGAGACAAGAAAAGCAATTGGCAGAAAACTTCTACAAGCTCCCATTGCCACATCTCCTCAGCTACCTGTGCCCGTGTACACATTAATCTAGCTTCACTTCTCTTACTATAAAACTGCCCTGCTCCTATTCAAGGCCAACTTCTCCACTTGGGCACCAGCTCCCCCTCCTCTGCCTATTCCAGAACATCGCACAATGCAGCGCCCCTCTCTCTCCTACATAATCAGAGTTTCTGTCTCTACTATAGATAATCCTATCTTTTTAAAAAAGCAAAATCCTCTCTTGATCTCACTTACCTCTCTAGCTACTGTCCCCCTTCTCCACGTCTGTGCATATGGCAAAACTTCTCACACATGCTGAGTCTATTGGCTAGAGAGCTCCAATTCGCATCTTCTCATTCTCTTGCAAATCCACTCCAACAAAGCTTTTGTTTCTACCACTTCAAAGAATTGTTCATACAGTAAACCACTGACTTTTACTTTTTCCTTTTCACTTACTCATTTTTTTTACCAGTGACCTTTACTTTAGTGAGTCTAAAGGCAAATTATCAGTCCTCATCACACTTGCCCTACTGGAAGCATTCGGCAGTTCATCACTCACTGCTTGTTGAAATACTTTCTTCGCTTGGCTTCTAGGACACCACACTCTTAGCAGTTACCTCCTCACTCATCACTTCTTCGCGCTCTTCTTTTCTGATTCTTCCTCATCCGTGACCTCTTCTTAACCCACAGAGCTGCAGAGCTCAATCCTCCAACCTCCTTTCCCCCCTCTATCTGCTCTCGCTTCTTGACCATCTTACCCACGCTTTAAATACTTTTATACCAGTGCTGTCCAATAGGACTTTCTCTGCTGATGGAAATGTTCCATATCTGCTCCATTCAATGCAGTAGGCACTGATGGCACATGGCGACCGAGCACTGAAAACAGGGCTAGTATGGCTGAATGGCTGAATGTTAAATCCAAGTGAACTTTGCTTAGTTGAAATTTTAGAAGTCACGTGTAACCAGTGGCTGCCATGTTGGACAGCACAGACCTATTTATAAGTGGACCTTCCAAATCCACATCTCCAACCCAGTCCGTTTCCTTGAACTCCAGACTTGTGCAGCCAACTGCCTACCTGGATAGGCCCATTTATATGACACCTTCACTGGAATTTCTAATAGGCACGCAAACTTCACATGTCAAAAACTGAACTCCTGATCAGCTTTCCTCTATAGTGCCCACCCCTCCCCACCCTGCTGTGGTCTTCCCACGTTATTTAGAAGTAACTCTACTCATCTGTGCGTGGTTGCCTCTTGTGCATCCCCCAACTGGGGACCTGGCCTACAATCCAGGCACGTGCCCTGACCGAGAATCGAACCAGAGACCCTTTGGTTCACAGGCTGGTGCTCAATCCACTGAGCCACACCAGCCAGGGCTCTACCCATGTAAATTGCTTAGGCAACAGACCCTGGCATAATTCTTGAGTCCTGTTTCACTTATACCCCATACCCAGTCTGTGAAAACAATCTGCCAGCCAGCTTCAAGACACATCTCAAAACTGACCACTTCTTATGATCTTTACTGTTACCACACTGGTCCAAACAACCACTATACTTCACCTGGACTAGAGCACTAACTTACCTCCCCTCTTCTGCTCTCACCCTTCCCCCAAAGAGTGTATTTTTACCAGAGCGGGCGAAGTGACAATTTCAAAATGTTAAGTCATATCCCAACACTCCTACACTCCAAACTTTCCAGTGGCTTATATCTCAGGGCAAGAGCACAAGTGCATTCAATGTCCTTACCCAATCTAGTCCTGCGCTCCCCGCCTCTCTGGTCGTATCCCCGTCCCACACATTTCCTGGGCTCCAGCCACACTGTTCTCCTTGATGTTAATGTTGATTCATTCTCCTGGCTCCAGGCTTCAGCACTTACCACTCCTCCAGTCTGGGACGCTCTTATCACAGACACGCACAGAACTTTCTCCCTCACCCGCCTCAGATTTTTGCTCAAATACCACCTTCTCAGTATTATCTTGCTTTATCTTCCTGCATCAGACATGCTATATACATAGATTTAAATTTCATAGCTGACTGCCTTGTGTTCTCCCCAACAAATGTAAGTTCCATGAGATAAGGACTTGCTCTATTCTGTTCACCACTGATTGTTCATTGCCTCGAACAGTGCTTAATAAAAGTGGTCACGTGAACAAAATTTAAAAAATTACAGGGTGTAGAATCAGACAGGTAAACAAAGGTTTTTCATGCAAAGTGCCTAATACAATAACAGAGACCAAGTATGGTTACGATTTAACAGAAGAGCAAGGAGTTCTACCTGCATGTGTCAGTCAGTGATGGTGTCAATGAAGAGAGACGTGAGCTGAGTCTTAACTGCCATTGTCATTGTGGCCACGGACATTACCCAGAGAGAGCAGCAAATGAAACGATGCAATAAGCATGAAATGACATGATATAAGGAGGAGCTATAAGCAGTTTCGTATGGACGGAACACAGATGGCATGGGAGGGGGCGGGGCAGGCAGTGGAAAAAGACAAAATGGATGGTGCACGGAAGCAGGGGACATATCATAATAAACACATCATGAACAAAGTCCAGAGAGCCTGGACTCTGCCCTGCAGGAGACAGAGAGCCACGAAAGCTGGGATCATTAACAGAATTCCCTGGAGGAGCCCTGGCTGGTGTGGCTCAGTGTACTGAGTGCCAACCTGCAAACCAAAGGGTTGCCAGTTGGATTCCCAGCCAGGGTACTGCCTGGGCTGTGGGCCAGGGCCCCCTCACAGTATGGGGTGGGCAAGAGGCAGCCACACATGGATGTTTCTCTCCCTCTCTTTCTCCCTTCCCTCCCCTCTCTCTAAAAAAATAAATAAATAAAATCTTTAAAAGACAAAGAATTCCTTGGATGGGCTTTAGGATGGATGCAAACCTCCAAGATGGAAATTTTCTGAGGGGTAGGCATAACTATTATCACATTGGTTGGAAGGTTAATGATTTAAAATGCGTTATAAGCCACCACAATAAAACGTAGTAGAAAGTAATATCAATCAGATTTGCACGTTAGCAAAATCACTGGCACAAAACTGAGTGGGGAGGCACTGGAACACTTGGGTGGGTGTATCATGTTTTGGGGGAGATGGACACACCAACAAAAAACTCAAGAAACAGGCCTTGTCCTAGAGATATGGACTGTGGAGTGGGGGTGGAAGCCCACACATGACATGGTAACCAGTACGCATGCATTAGATTGGACAGAGTACATGTAAAATGAGAAAAAGACAAAGGACAAAACCCTGACAGCAAGAGAGACGAGGAATTAGAAGAGGACTAGAAAGAACAGCCAGGGAAGTGAGAGGAGAATCTAGAGAAAGCAGGGCCATGGCATAAAGGAAGGCAAGAGGTTTAGGAAGGAAGAAATGGCCATCACTGTCACATGCTTCCGCTGTATGGATGGGGCAGAATCCGGAGTGTGCAGTGAACAGGTGGACTCAGTGAGCCCAGGCTACTGTTTCTAGAAGCTTGGATATAAAGGGGAAAAGACATAGGACGAAATGTAGGTGGAAATACAGTGACTTTGATGGAAGATATGTTTATATGTTTAGGAGAAGGAGCCACTAGAGAAAGAGAATCGAGAAATAAAGAAGCAGGGGGACATAAAAGAGAGGGAGGTCCCTGTAGAATCAAGAGTGGGTGGGATCCTGAGCAACAATGAGGGGATTCATTAGACAAGATGGGGGATAAATCTTCCCCTGAAAAAGGAATTAATGTGAGCCAAAAATGGAAAGGGCAAGTGTGTCGGAGCCTTAATTTCCTATGTGAAAAATAAGTCAGACAATTTGCTTAAGAAACGAGGGGTAAGGGCCACGGGGTTGTGTGAGAGATATAAAAGGTTTGGAGGAGCTGCGGTGAGAAATAAAAGGAAGAGAACTGAAATAAGACAGAAGACCAGCTAAGGTCAGACTTCATTACCCGACAGTGGAATCAAGGAGCACAGCAGGACAATGTTTTCCAGGAACTTGAGCAAAGTGATCAGAGGCCTATGATGAAATTGATTGGTGAGGATGAAACCGTAAGGCCAAGTTTTGTGTGTCTTACATACCAGCTCAGGATTAGCAAGTTAGACATCGGTTAATAACTGTTCCATAATTGGCACTACAAAAAACAATCCGCTTACTTGAGAGAGGGGCATCAATAATCATGGAAGACGAAGTCGATAACTGTTCATCACTTGCATCGATCTGAACCAGGGATGCATTTTTCATATTGTTTTCCTCTATCTTCCAGTTATTCTTTTGCAGCAAGCCTTCGATATTGGTGACTTTACAGCTAATACCACAGCCTGGCACAACCTGGAAGTCTGTGCAGGTACCCAAGGTTTCGGTGGCCAGCTCCTGATGAAGAGAAACAGAAAAATTCCTCTGCTGCTCTAATACTCCAAGCTCATCATTAGCAAGATCAAAGATGACTGCTGGTTAGCTATCAATATTTTAGAATAAAACGATCACTTAGCACTGCATATTTGATTGCACATTTTAATAAGCATGAAGGAACAGAGGGCTGAATATAATGTTCAAAGTTACAGGCTAACCTTGGAATCCTTTGTTTTGATCCCACTCTCTAAAATGTACACCAGGCTCAGGGAAAGAAAACATGGAAGGTTGATCGATATTTTCTGCCCTTTCCAATAGAGAATTACAAGTGGAAGATTTAATTCTATTGTCATGTCAGAATTTCTGTTCAGTATAGGGCAAAGGGTGACAAAGAATAGGGCTGCATCACCAGAATGCCTCTCTAGAGCAATTCTGTGCCCTCGGTAAGCCAGGAAACTCTGGCTCTTTGTATCTTCATCCTCTCGGTTGTTCTATGTGAGTGTAAAGAAGCCCGGTCAGTAACAGTTAATAGGTAAAAAGGAAAAAAAAAACAAAGAAATGGTAAGGTCAATGGTAGAAATTGCCACATTTTAACTACAAAAGTATGTGGATAACTTGCAAAGAACTTGTACAAAGCAATGAGAAAGAAGTAAACAATCATTTGGAAACATGGGCAAAGTATTCGAGCAGGTTATAGAAAAAGAAATTGAAATGGCTAATACACATATGATAAGATGCTCAACCTTATTCATAATTAAGGAAATGAAGAGCAAACCATCAATGAGTTAACATTTTGTACTTATTACATTGGAAAAAAACAAAGTGTTGGTAGGAACGTCAGGAAATGGGCAGCTGTAACTTCTGGGGGAAGTATACAATAGTACAACCTTCTGTGTGGGTGTTGGTAATACCTGTCACACGAGCACTAGTCATATTCATCAAAATTGAACTGAATGTATTCTTTATTCTTTGAAGTAGTAATTGCATTAATAGGCATTTAACAGAGAGATAAACTTGAAAAGCTGATAAGGGTGTCAATTGTACACTGTAAGAGCCCAAACCCATCATACGATAGAATATAATAGAACCATTAGAAACAATGAGGCAGATCTGTACGTCTGGATATAAAAAAATCATTTAATAAAATTACAAAACAAAGTACCAAAGATTAATCATTGTGTGACCTTTGTATGTGAAGTTCAAAAAAGAATAAATGCATATATTTTGTTATATGCATTAAGAGTGGTTAACAGATATACACTAATGAATATATTAAAAGTACTACATTGTATCTAGTTTACACAGGTAAACTTCCTAGTATACGAATTGTATCTCGATAAAGCTGTTATTTTAAAATATCAACAGCTTAAGTCTTGTTAAACTTTGGAGAGAGGAATTATGGAAGTGAGCGGAAACGAGGCTCTCCCTTTTCTTTATGTAACTCTCTGAACTACCTGAAGTTTCCTATCATACATATGTATTACCTCTATTTTAATTTTTAGTCAACTGGGTTTTCTGTGTAGGATTATAATTAATTTCTATTTTCATCTTTATATTTTTCTGTATGAAGACTCTAAGGCACATTATAAAGCAAAATAACAAAATACAAGTCTCTCTAACCCTCACAGCAACTAGTATATACATAAATCATAGTCAGACGCCAGGCTGGACTTGGCCTGAATAGTACTAATAGCAGACGACTACGTTAATATGCAAGGGGAAACCATACCTGCTTGCAGTATTTGGTCACAGCTGCTCCCAGGGGGTGCTCACTGTGACTCTCAGCAGTTCCCACAATGGCCAGGATCTTAGTGCGGGATATTCTGTTACTTTCCACTAGAACCTTTACTTGACTCACTACTGGGGTTCCATGGGTAATGGTTCCAGTCTTATCAAACACCACTACCTTCACCTGTAACAAAGGCAAAATACAATGCACCTATGTGACTTGATAATCCTTAATATCACCTTTCCAGAAACGAGAAAAAGGTTACCTTCTCAATAAACTTTGACTTCATAAAGTGCCTTTGGGAGAATAAAAGGAAGGGAGAAAATAAGGGAAGAAATACGCTCAGTTATACCTAACGCCCCCTAGTGTAGACATGTGTTAAAGAACTAGAACTAATTGTTAAAGGTTGACTGTTAATAGTTAATTAAGAGTTGCCTGTAGTGCCTCCAGGGAAGGACACAGGCTTTAAATAGTAATGAATTACAGGTCTATAGGGGAAATATGAGCATGGGGAACATAATTACAAGAGAAAGGTAAATAATTAAATTAAAGTGAACATCAGATAAGACCTGCTGGGGGAAAAAAAAGACCTGCTGGGAGGCTCTGAGTTTATTAGGTGTAGGTGAGCAGCTTGGCCTGTGAAGAGACAGCCCAGGAATCAAAGAAGGCAAGGAGGCTCAGACAGGAAAAAGGAAGAGTCTGGAATTAGAGAACGGCCAACTCAGAGTCAACAGAGTAATGCAAACTTTGAAAAATAACTAGCTCGAGAAACTGAGATGAAAAGATATAACAACTGAATACAGAACATGATTCCAGACAAGAGGGAAAAAAGCTATAAAGGATACTACAGGGACAACTGAGGAAACTGGAATATGGACTGTAGATTAGATAATAGTGTAATGTCAACATCCATTTCTTGATTTTGATGTGTGTACTGTGGTTTTGTAAGAAAATGTCCTTTTTCTCAGGACAGGAGGCTGATATCTGTAGTGAAGGGTATGTAGTTCTTTATACTATTCTTGCAATTTTTCTTTGAGTTTGAATGGTTTAGTTGAAGTCAAGCAGCCTTGATTGAGGTTGTTATGAAAATGCTAATACAAGAGAGATGAGGGATAGGATTATATTCCTGAAGGGAAGGAAAGACACTGCATCTGCTGGCACAAAGGCAAAAAGACACTGCAATGGAACCACCAGTGCTGTCTCACGGTGAAGGAAACAAGCATGGAGTCACACACAGACAGGTTAGAAGCCTGAGAGACCCGGGCGAACACCCCCTCTGTCTTCCTGCCCTAAAGACTTTTCTAGTCTGAGCTGAGGTGAGACTTCTGGTTTTCCACACTGACATCTGCTTGAAGAGACAAGGTCTCTAGTAGTCTGAGATCGTGGATAACCAACGACAACCTGGAGCAAAACCAAAGTAATGCCTCTCCTACTCTGACCCTCAGGATAGTGCCAGAAGAGGCTTAGATTATGGACGGGGTGGAAGTAATTCCAGGACTTCTGTGTTCCGTAGGCATGCTACTGCCAGTTAAGATGGGACAGTTCTTAAGTCTGGGATATCTTACCTTATGAGCCATCTCCAATGGCTCACCACCTTTGATTAGTATGCCATTTTGAGCGCCTACTCCCGTACCCACCATCACAGCAGTTGGGGTCGCCAGACCCAGTGAGCAGGGGCATGCAATGCACAGAACTGTGATAGAGGCTTGGAAAGCAAAGCGTATTATCGTTTCGGTTTGGGAGATACTTCTGTTGTAGCCCTTTAGGAGAAATGCATGAATTTTGGTTATTGATTTAGAGCTGAACAAAGCAACAGGAAAAAAGGTTCACTATTTCAATAAAAACCTCAAATTTTGAAGTCATGCATAATCCTACTTAGCTACTAAAAGTATATGATTTACTTCCTAGTAAGAAAGCGCTTTAAATTTTATGAAGATATTATGACATAACTGGTAAACCAGTCATGGTCCCCAAATCAAGATTTCAATTTTACTGATTCAGAGTTACAAACTATGGAGTGAATATAAGGAACATAAAAGTCAGCCTTTTTTTTTGGGGGGGGCATATTGAGAGGAAGTGTTCTTATTAGGGACTTTCAAAAATAGCTGCAGGCCTGGTGGGTGTGGCTCAGTACATTGAGTGCCCGCCTGCAAACCCAAAGGTTGCTGGTTCAATTCCCAGTCAGGGCACAAGCCTGGGTTGTGGGCCAGGTACCCAGCTCGGGGCATACGAGAGGCAACTAATCAGTGTATCTCTGGCACTTTGAGGTTTCTCTCCCTCTCTTTCTCCCTCCCTCCCCCTCTGTCTAAAATTAAGTAGATAAAATCTTTCAAAAATATCTGCAACCATGGAACCTAATTCTCAACCAATCTGATCCTAAATTGATCTGAAAGGAATTGTGAACCTCTATGTACTAACACCATAAATCTGCTTTTCGTACCATTCCCGAATGGGGAAAATTATCCAGCATGCAAAGGGAGTTTAATAACATCTGAATAAAATTCTTTCAGATGTAATCATGTGAATTGAGTACATCAGGTAGTGTAGCTCCTAATGGTATTGAATACATGCTTGTGTGGGTAAATATGATCAACTGTATTAGGGAAACCCTCCTAAGATCTCCTGAACTCACGATACAAATTCCAAAATACTTCCTAGCAACCCTCTTGTCTAAAGTGTGCTTAACCAACATGAATCACTTCAAGAAACTTAAATATTATAGTAATAACCATGTCACAGAATAGACACACAGTTGTGATTCTACTTGTTCTTTAATTGAAGGGACAAACAGCATAAAAGCAGTGTATAGAACAGGACATTTTAAAATAAAGAAATGACAATACGACTTTCTTCGTAGTAACTGTTTTACAGTGCTAGTTTCTTACAGCGTTCTTAAATAAACTAAGTAATATACACAATGGTATATCTATACAGTAACAGAGTTACGGGGACTTTCAGAAACATCTAAATTGATGCTTTTGTGTATGCCAAATGTGCATATTTTCACCTACACCAATTCCAATGCTGCAAGTTAGGTGTTATTGTCACTATAGCCCACATGACAAAACTAAGGCTGAGAAACGACTTAAAATTATATCTCTAGCACTGACTGGCGTGGGTCAGTGGACTGAGCTCCAGCCTGGGAACCAAAAGGATTCGCAGACTAGGGTGCATGCCTGGGTTGCAGGCGAGGTGCCCAGTAAGGGGGGTGTGTGAGACAACCACACATGGACATTTCTCTCTCTCCTTCCCTTCCCCTCTCTAAAAACAAACAAACAAACAAACGGTTTTAAAGAATTATATCTCTAAAGTGAGACACAGTCCAGGTATACTTATCCACCTTATGATGACATACTTCAGAGTATGAAAGCACTAGAGAGAAACAGGCACTAGTATTACCGTATATTTATAAAGCATTTAATAAATTCCTAAGTGTTTTTAATACATCATCTGATTTAACTTTCACAACAACTATAAACTGTGTGGAATGGGGTTATTAAAAGCTCATGGTAGACATGAGGATAATGAAACTCAGAAATTAAGTTGACCCAGGATCATGCAGATGGGGTGTGGCAGAGCTCACATGGCGAGATTTTCCTCAATACACCTATGGTCCTTTGTGAAAGCAGTATCATGCTGGAAATGAGACTAGGTATGAAATGTAAAAGTTCAGCACTTACTTTGAGGAAATCACAAGTCATAATGAAAAAATCCTTGCAAAAGAATATCTTTTATATTACAGAAATGTAGATGCTATTCTTATCACTCTCCCACTTCACTCCCTCAAACATAGTCGTGATCATTAAGGTTATTCTCCAATGAATGACTTACGCAAAAAATTCATGAACTGTTTACATATGGTAAAGAATTGTCACATAATAATTGTCACTTACAGGAAAGTAGGTTTCGACAACTTGAAAATGCAGAAATCCAATTATAATCCAAACCAAGAGGGTAACAATGGAAATTATAACAATAAAAGGAACAAAGTAGCCACTGAGTTTGTCTGCAAACTGCTGGATAGGAGCCTAGAATTTAATAAGATAATAACAACAATAATAATAATAACAATGACAACAAAAACAATACGTAAATCAAAGTCTCCTTTTTATAATGAATAGAGCACAAACAGAACTATTTTAATAAACTCCATATTAACACAAATAGAATCACTCAAAGGAAAATACGAAAACTAAATAAACATTTACACGGAGTGGCCTTTAAAGAAAAAACGTCATTTTTCCTAGAGAGGTAAGTTACCTTTGAGGTTTGTGCCTCCTCCACAAGTTTGACAATTTGAGAAAGGGTTGTGTCTGCTCCAACATGCGTTGCGCGGATGAACAGTGACCCATTCTGGTTGATGGAACCAGCAATCACTGTGCTCCCAGATTTCTTGGCCACAGGCATTGCCTCCCCTGGATGAAGAGTAAAGATAGATTCAGGGAATCTATCAATAAATAGATTACGGTGACATAAAAAAGCTGTATCATGAAACATACCATCATTTGTTAATTGTCAAAAATATCTAGAAAGAAGATTCTTTTAAAGAATATACTTTATTTATTTATTTTTAAAGAGAGGGGAAACAAAGAAGGAGAGGGAGAGAAACAGCAATGTGTGGTTGCTTCTTGTGTGCCCCCTACTGGGGACCTGGCCCACAACCCAGGCACATGCCCTGACTGGGAATTGAACTGGCAACCCTTTGGTTTGCAAGCCACAGCTCAATCCACTGAGTCACCCTAGTCAGGGCTAGAAAAGAGATTCTTCATTTATGAACTAGAATCTGTACAAATGCCCAGGTGAAAGATGCCCTCCCTATGTTCTTATGTTAGTTCTTGGCCAAATGCAGGTGGACATATCTTACACTGAAAAAATCTAATATGCTAGCTCTTGTTGTAAGAGCCTTTTGGAGCTCCACCCAAGCCTCGGATCACTCGTTCTCAGCCTATTTATTCCCAAGGAGCATTGAGAAACATAGGAGGGAATTCTCATCTGTAATAACTACTAATGTGGCTGCTACTCCAATTTAGTAGGCCAGGGTCAAGGATACTAAATGTACTACAACATGCAAGAGAGTCCTCCAGAACTCAGAATTGTCCCATCCAAAGTCGCAGTATCACCCCTACTGACAAACACGGAGACCTAAATTATGGCCTCCTTAATCTATAATCTACGGCTCTTTGGACACTATCCTCAGGGTTGAGGTAGGAAAGGTGTTACTTTGGTTCTGTTCCAGATTGGCCTTAGTTATCTCAGATTGATAAACTTGTACAGGCCTACTCTCCTAGAGTAGACACTGATGTGGAAAACCTGGAGTCCCGCCCCAGCTCAGACTAGAACAATGTTTAGGGCAGGAAGACAAAATAGGTATTGGGCCCTGGCTGGTGTAGCTCAGTGGATTGAGCACGGGCCTGCAAACCAAAGGATCGTGGTTCAATCCCCAGTCAGGGCACATGCCTAGGTTACAGGCCAGTTCCCAGCAGGGGACACACAAGAGGCAACCATACATTGATATTTCTCTCCCTCTCTCCTTCCCTTACCCTCTAAACATGAATAAATAAAATCTAAAAAAAAATAGGTATTTGGTCAGGTACATTTGCCAAAGTCTATTGGGTTCTACAGCAGAATTACACACTTTCCTTTGGTTATCCATTCCTATAATGAACAATTCTCACCAAAAAAAAGAGCCTACAGTAGCATAACTAAATCCACAAAGTAAATCTGCAGAAATTGATTTACTACAGTCTTGAAATCATATTGTCTTTGCCCATTATTTACTCATTTCAGTTTCTATAAAAAGCTCGTCACCTTTCACGTCTATTCTTCATGAATACTTTGGATTCACTTCACTTTCATGACCCGCGGAAAGAACATACCTGTGATGAGGGACTCATCTACCATAGAATGTCCGTCAATGACACGGCCGTCCACTGGAAACTTGCCTCCTGGGACCACTTTAATGATGTCTCCACGTTGTACAAGTTCCACATCCACTTGTTCTTCACTAGATATGAGTGAAAATGAAAAGCATTGTGACAATATGATTCTCACGCAGATTTTCCCATGCAAGCTTTGTTTAGTTCATGGCAAGCTTGCGGCTGCATTGTTGTTAGCAGTGGAAGCTTGAACCAACATCTCAGATGGGAACCACGACGTCAGTCCTGTTCTCTGGTGGGAAACACCTCAGTGCCTAGCACGAAGAAGGAACTCTAAATACTTCTTCCATAGTCACTGAACGAATAAATGAAACTTTAGAAAATAATGTACTGGCTTTTATTTAACTGAACAATTTATTTATTGTATAACTCTGCCTAAATAATTTCGTAAGTGTACACATAAGAACTACAAAAGAATGAAATGTAATCAACATTTTAGTTCTCACTTCCACTTTACAGGGAACACAGGAGTTATAAAACAAGGTAACTGCAAACAGAAGGGAGCAAAGAGACAAACCTGGACTGTGGCATATTATACAGAGACCTGATGGATGGATGCTTCTTTAACAAGTCAAATGTTTGGAGAGGGAAAACAGGAGAGGAAAGAAGAAGGAGAAAAGAGAAGGATGAGCTGTTCTAGAGTACAAGAAACTGTAACAACTATGGCCTTGATTGAATTCCAGTGCAAACAATGAAACTTAAACCATTTGGAGACAAAAGGAGAGATGTGAACATGAACAGCATATGAGATGATATTAAGGAGCTTTTGTTCATCTTACTAGATGTAATATGGTGTTACAGTTATATAAGGAAATGTTATTCCCTGGCTGGTGTAGCTCAGTGGGTTGAGCAACAGTCTGCAAACCAAAGGGTTGCCGGTTCAATCCCCAGTCATGGCACACGCCTAGGTTGCGGGCCAGTTCCCTGCGGGTGGCTCATGAGAGGCAACCATACATTGCTGTTTCTCTCCCTCTCTCCTTCCCTTCCCCTCTAAAGATAAATAAATAAAATCTTAAAAAAGAAAAGCAGAAAGAATGGAGATAAATACCTCAAGAGGATATTATCAGAGTCAAGAGTTACAATAGTTGCTTCTGTAGCTTGCAGTGAAATTAGCTTGGCAAGAGCCTCTGATGTCTTGCCCTATAAATTAAAAAGAAAAGTCACCAAAACTAAGAAAGAAAAAGCCCAGGCCTTACATGAAATAAAGATATAATCTTTAATAATTATTCAAAAGACAGGTTTAGGAATATTAATTAGTTCAAAGCAGAAAATANAACCAAAGGGTTGCTGGTTCGATCCCCAGTCATGGCACACGCCTAGGTTGCGGGCCAGTTCCCAGTGGGGGGCTCACGAGAGGCACCCATACACTGATGTTTCTCTCCCTCTCTCCTTCCCTTCCCTTCTAAAGATAAATAAATAAAATCTTAAAAAAAGAAAAGCAGAAAGAATGGAGATAAATACCTCAAGAGGATATTATCAGAGTCAAGAGTTACAATAGTTGCTTCTGTAGCTTGCAGTGAAATTAGCTTGGCAAGAGCCTCTGATGTCTTGCCCTATAAATTAAAAAGAAAAGTCAACAATACTAAGAAAGAAAAAGCCTAGGCCTTACATGAAATAAAGATATAATCTTTAATAATTATTCAAAAGACAGGTTTAGGAATATTAATTAGTTCAAATCAGAAAATATTTCACTTAAAAATACGAAGTAAACAAAATATAAAATGTTTCATAAGTTCTAATTTATAAATAAATAATGTCAATTAATAAGAAAACCCATCAGGAACCCCACAGGTACACAGGCAAAGGACATGAAACGGCAATTCACGTAAGAAATAGAATCCCTGATGTGTGAAAAAATGTCTATCCCTATCATTAATGGAATAAATGCAAACTAAAGCAACTCTATGATACCATTTCATGGCTACTGACTTAGCCAGAATTTACACAGGAATCAGAACCGATGAAGTGGTAGTCAAACTATTTCATTAACATGCTTTTGCTGGCAAAAACTGTTTCAACTTGTAGCATAAACCACAGAAAGAGTTTTGTCTTTCAACCATATGCTTTGTAATTTATCCTAAGACTCTAATTCAAGAAAAATGACATTGCAGGGTTATCTCATATTAATCATTGAAAACAATCTAATTGAGAACAAAACCAAAGTAATGTAGTAAGTGATGGCACACTGAATGGACAGAATATTACTCAGAACTGCCAAATAATTATCTAGACTGAAAAAATGGGGGGGATCTTTATAGTGTTAAGGGTACAAAGTGGCATGGAATACTATGTGTGCCAGTCTGAAGAACATGAACATATGTGGAATAGGATTAGAAAGTGATTTCCATTAGAGCATTAGATTATGGGTAAAATTTTTCCATCATTAATTTAAATCCTGTAGTCACATCCACTTTTTCCATTAAGAATATGATAAAATAAAAAAAGTAGTTCTCAAATGCTTCTCTCTTAAAATAAACACGGATGTTCTCTACTATCTACAATATAAATTCCATAAACTTGGTAAATCGTCTAAAAAGGAATATTTAAAATATTGCCAAACAAAACAAGTATGTCTTTAAGTAAGTGATTAGATACATAAATCAATATACGTATTCTATTAATTAGTCTAGAAACTATTACGGTAATTTACCCACCCAAGATTTTAACAAATGTCACCTTTTCTGACATTACCTTTGCTATATGTTCCAGCCACCGGCCTAGCGCAATAAACACAAATAGCATAGGAGGGGTGTCAAAGAAAGTAATAGGGTTCACTTTGGCTCTCTCATACATTGCTACAAGCAGGATAACCAAAGAGTAGAAGAAGGCAATGGTGGTGGCCAGCACAATCAGTACGTCCATGTTTGCAGTTTTATGCTTCAGTGCTTTGTGGGCCTGAATGTAGAAGTACCAGCCTCCAAAAAACTATAATAGAGAAATAATAATTGTTGCTTTTTGAAAAAAAATCTGAAATGCAAATAGATACCTCAATAACTAGGGTACAGAATCAATGTTAAATTCCTTTGGATTCTACTTCATCCATTAACGCTAAAGAGAAAGGTTTTTTAAAAAAGATTTTATTTATTTATCTTCAGAGGAAAAGGGAAAGAGAGAAGGAGAGAAATATCAATGTATGGTTGCCTCTTGTGAGTCCCCTGCTGGGAACTGGCCTGCAACCCAGGCATGTGCCCTGACTGGGAATCGAACCTCCATCGTGTGGTTTGCANACCCAAGATTTTAACAAATGTCACCTTTTCTGACATTACCTTTGCTATATGTTCCAGCCACCGGCCTAGCGCAATAAACACAAATAGCATAGGAGGGGTGTCAAAGAAAGTAATAGGGTTCACTTTGGCTCTCTCATACATTGCTACAAGCAGGATAACCAAAGAGTAGAAGAAGGCAATGGTGGTGGCCAGCACAATCAGTACGTCCATGTTTGCAGTTTTATGCTTCAGTGCTTTGTAGGCCTGAATGTAGAAGTACCAGCCTCCAAAAAACTGTAATAGAGAAATAATAATTGTTGCTTTTTGAAAAAAAATCTGAAATGCAAATATATACCTCAATAACTAGGGTACAGAATCAATGTTAAATTCCTTTGGATTCTACTTCATCCATTAACGCTAAAGAGAAAGTTTAAGTTTGCATGTTAGCAGCTATGTGTGTGCAAGCATTTAGCAGCAAGGATTCCAATTGGTGCACCAGCCTTTGGCAGCTGTCCTCTGTGGTCTGATGGATATTCCATAATAGAAACTCAGAAGGTTCTCAGAACCTTCTCAAAGAGAACGTTTTCTCTTTCATTCTAGCCAAAACAAGAACTAGAAAAAGAATGACATTCTTTTTTAAAAAAAATATTTATTTATCTTTAGAGGGGAAGGGAAGGAGAGAGAGAGACAGAAACATCAATGTATGGTTGCCTCTCCTGCATCCCCTGCTGGGAACTGGCCTGCAACCCAGGCATGTGCCCTGACTGGGAAGTGAGCCACAATCCTTTGGTTTGCAGGCCTGCGCTCAACCCACTGAGCTACACCAGCCAGGGCGAATGACATTCTTTCGACAAAAGTTTTTTAAATATAAAACTCATCTCCCACTTTCCAAGATTCAACCTAAGTGATATATGACAAGCTATTAGATCTGCTAGCTGGTTTTGTTAGTAAACATGATCAAAAAGCTGGTCTTTCTTAGAGAGAAACATGCTGACATTTTTAAGAAATCATTATTGGATTTTACAAGAATCAGAAAAAGAGATATATTTCTCACATGGAAGTGTTCTACAATAAGGGTTTATCTCAAAAGAAGTTTTGAAAACATACATAAAGCAATAAATTTAACTGCCGGGGGAAAGCAATGTAAGTAATAATAAAATAATTACCACAATTATTTAATTTTCTACAATAAATTAATAAAGATATTAAATACATTTAATATCATTACTAGAAATTGAATTCACTTAAAATATTAAACATATAAATAAAATGTATTGTGGTATAATTTTAAAGATAAAGTTATATATAATAGCAGATATAAACACCAAATTCATATCTAAATACAAATTAAACTCTTATTGTCTGCTTTGTCATTAAATAATATCTTTAGGGGTTAAGTGGAATTTACTATCTACTTTAACTAACTACACAGTTTAATATTATTTTTGTAAAACATTCAGCATAAAATGACCAGCTTCTGGCTAACATCTGCTTTCCAACTGAAAATAGTCTTGCCTGCCACGTCTTAGCTATTTCTCATTATTAACAAATAAAGGCCACATTTACAGGCCACTCCATGTAAATGTTTATTTAGTTTTCGTATTTTCCTTTGAGTGATTCTATTTGTGTTAATATGGAGTTTATTAAAATTATTAACAAATAGACTTGTTAATAGTTCACTTGCCTGCACAGGTACACACAATATAAAGGAAAGCAAATTCATAATGGACAATCCTGGCAGGATCTGGCGCTCCAGGAACATAGAAGAATGAATATTGACCATTTCTTCTTGACTCATGTTCTGATTATGGTGAAGGGTTGCAAGATGGTGGTCCACAACCATCATATAGATCATCAGCCCCATGACAGGAATACAGAAAAACAGGCTCACAAGGAAGGACCGTCTCCATCTTATACAGAAAAAAAATCATTTTAGTAAAGTACCTAATGCTTAAAGAGTCTACGTATCAAAGGTAAACACAAGTTATGACCACACACCCAAGTCTAAGGAGGCTATTGTAAAAACTCACACACTCACAGGATGTTAAATTTCTAAAAAGGAGTCAAAATGTATTTTTCAGACTTCCACCAAGATGGAGGCATAGGTGGAAACACTGTGCCTTCTCCCACAACCAAGTTTGAATACAACTAAGGTTTGGAGAACAAGGACACAGCCAAAGGACAGAAAATTGAATTATACGGGAGTCCAACTACATTTAACCGGTCAACAGGGACGGTAAGAGGGGCGGAGCCAGCAGCGAGCAGGGTCGGGCAGGGCAGGTCCCCCGATCCAGGTGCGCAGGCAGCCCAGAACCAGTTGGGGTGCGGGGCAGACTGACCTCGGTCGCACATTCGCGCACAGTGAGATGGACCCCACAGGCCCCAGGGGGCAAGGGCTGACGGCGGTGGCACACTCGCGTGCAGTGGTATGAAACGCGTGGGCCCAGTGATGGTGGCAGCTGCCCCACCTGTGGGGGCTGCAGCAGCAGGCTGCAGGCGGCAGGCGGCAGGCGACAGGTGGGACTCCATTGTTCCTCTTAGACCCCGCCCCCACATACAAAGTCACAACCCAGCGACTTAGTTGCCCTGCTCTAGTGAACACCTTAGGGCTCCGATCCTGCTATGGAACAGGCATGGACAGCCCAAAAGATGGCGCAAAAAGAACTCAAAGTCCCAGAGCCAATAACTCTAAGCGACCAAGAAATTGCCAGACTCTCAGAAGCACAATTCAAGACACTGTTTATCAGGATGCTCACAGAACTGGTGGATTATAGTCACAAATTAGAGAAACATATGAAGGCTAAACTAATTGAAATGAAGGGAGATGTCCAGGAAACCAATAGCGATGGAAAGGAAACTGGGACTCAAATCAATGGAATGGACCAGAAGGAAGAACGAAACATCCAACCAGAAAGGAATGAAGAAATGAGAATTCAAAAAAATGAGGAGAGGCTTAGGAACCTCCAGGACATCTTTAAACGTTCCAACATCCNTTTCACTGACACTCCAAAAGTACTTACTGTCTTATCTCTCGTTTATGGTCTAGGTGGCTTGCTGACCGATCCTTCTTCACCAAAGATGCCTCGAAACCCAAGTTCTGCAAGAAATCCACGAGAAAACAATTATTTCACTGAAAGTATAAATATGTGAAGAAATACTAAGCCATGGTATTGTCATTAAGAACAGTTCAGCCCTGACCAGTGTGGCTCAATTGCTTGGGCAACATCCCACAGGGTGAAGGGCCGCCAGTTCAATTCCTGGTCAGGCACATGCTTGGCTTGTGAGTTCAATACCTGGTCGGGGCATGCATGAGAGGCAACCGATTGGTGTTAGTCTTTCACATTGATGTCTCTCTCCTGCTATTCCTCCCTCCCTTCCCCTGTCTCTAGGAATAAATTAAATCTCTTGAAAAAAAATGAAGAAATCACAATAAACAAAGCCCAGACCAAGTAGAAAAAAGGAAATAATCAAGATCAGAGCAGAATTAAATGGTATAGAGACTAAAAGAACAGTTCAAAGGATCAATAAATCCAGAAGCTGGTTCTTTGGAAAGATAAACAAAATCAACAAGCCTTTAACCAGACTCATCAAGAAAAAAAAGAGAACTGAAATAAATAAAATCAGAAATGAAAGAGTATAAATTATAACTGACATCACAGGAATACAAAGGATGCAGAAAATTACTATAAACATCTATATATCAAGAAATTTGAAAACCTGGGTGAAATGGACAAATTTCTAGAAATATATAGCTTTCCAGAACTGAATGAAGAAGAAACAGAAAGCCTGAACAGACCATAACAGATAGTAAAATGGAAACAGTAATCAAAAAACTCATGGCACACAAAAGCCCTGGACTGGGTGGCTTCACAGGAGAATTTTACAAAACATTTAAGGATGAGCTAACCTCCTATCCTTCTCAAACTGTTACAAAAAACTCCAAGAAGAGGGAAGACTCCCAAACTCTTTTTATGAAGCCAGCATCATCCAAATCACCAAACCAAAGACACAACAAAGAAAACCACAGGACAATATCACTGATGAACATAGACACTAAAATCCTCAACAAAATATTGGCAAACCACATCCAGCAATACATTAAAAAGATCATATACCGTGATCAGGTGGGATTCATACCAGGGATGCAAGGATGGTTCAATAGTTGCAAATCAGTAAACGTAATACATCACATAAACAAAAGGAAAGACAAAAATCACATGATCATATCAACAGATGTGGAAAAGCATGGGAAAAACACTATCTATGTATGATAAAAATCCCTCAGCAAAGTGGGACTGAAGGGAGCATACCTCAACATAATAAATGCCATATAAAAGAAACTACAGCCAACATCATATTCAATGGGCATGGGAAAAATTAAAAGCTTTCTGACTAAGATCAGGAACAAGACAAGGATGTCTGCTTTCATCACTTCTATTCAATGTAGTATTGGAAGTCCTAGCCACAGTGATCAGAAAAAAAAAAAAGAAATAAAATGCATCCAAATTGGAAAGGATGCATTTTAAAACTGTAAAACTGTCATTATTTGCAAATGACATGATAGTGCACATAGAAAACCCTATGGACTCTGCCAAATAACTACTCAACCAAATAAGTGCATTTGGCAAAATAATGGGATACAAAGTCAATATTCAGAAATTGAAGGCATTTCTGTACACCAACAATGAAATATTAGAAACAGAAACCAGGGGAAAAATCCCATTTACTATAGCAACAAGGAAAACAAAGTACCCATATTTTTCACACCATAATACACACTTGGGTTTTAGAGGAGGAAAATAGGGGAAAAAATTGAAGCCAAAAAAGTGGAAAAATATTTAATAACATAAATAACATAATATTTCACCAATGTAAATGTAAACAGAACTCATTGGCAGCATTAACAACCATTATTCCTCCCAAATGGGGTGGGGGTGCATCTGAGAGTCTGAAGAATACGGTGCCTAGGAAGAAACCAACCAAGGAGGTAAAAGACCTGTGCTCAGAAAACCACACAACACTGAAGAAAGAAATTACAGAAGACATAAATAAATGGAAGCATGTACCATGTTCATAGATTATAAGAATTAACATCATCAAAATGTCCATACTACCCAAAGCAATTTATAAATTCAACACAATCCCTGTTAAAACACCAATAACATATTTCACATATGTAGAACAAACATCTCAAAAAATTTTTAAAGATTTTTATTTATTTATCTTTGGAGGCGAAGGGAAGGGAAGAGGGAGAGAAATATCAATGTATGGTTGCCTCTCGTGTGTCCCCTGCTGGGAACTGGCCTGCAACCCAGGTATGTGCCCTGACTGGGAATCAAACCTCAATTCCTTGGTTTGTGCTCGATTCCTAGGCCTGTGCTCAATCCACTGAGCTATGCCAGCCAGGGCACATCTCAAAAATTTACGTGGAACCATAAACAACCCCAAATAGCCACAGCAATTTTGAGAAAGAAGAACAAAGTAGGAGGGATCACAACACCTGTTATAAAATTGTATTACAAGGCCGTTGTAATTAAAGCAGCCTGGTACTGGCAGAAAAACAGGCACATAGACCAGTGGAACAGAATAGAGAGCCCAGAAAGAAACCCACGTCTCTACAGTCAATATTTGACAAAGGAGACAGGACCATAAAATGGAATAAAAATACCCTTTTCAATAAATGTTGGTGGGAGATAGGGACAGGTACATGCAAAACAAAAAGAAATTACACCACCAACTTACACCATACACAGAAATAAACTCAAGATGAGTACAAGATTTAAATGTAAGCCATGACACCATAAAAGAAATAGAGGAAACATGGGCAGAAAAATTTCACATATACCAACAGCAGTATGTTTGCTGATATATCTCCCAGGGCAAGGGATCTAAGGAGAATAAACAAATAGAATTACATTAAATTAAAAGGCATCTGCACAGCTACAGAAAACATTACCAAAATCAAAGGGAACCAACCGTTTGGGAAAACATATTTAGCAGTGATACCTTGGACAAGGATTTGATCTCCAAAATACATAAGGAGCTCATATGACTCAACACTAGGAAGCCAAACAACCCAAATAAATAATGGGCAAAGGACCTGAATAGACACTTGTCCAAGGAGCACATACTGAGGGCCCAGAGACATATGAAAGGATGCTCAGCATCACTAGCCATCAGACAGATGCAAATTAAAACCACGATGAGATACCACTTCACAACTGTCAGAATGGCCATCAATCAACCAACAAACAAGTGTTGCAGAGGATGAAGAAAAAAGGGAACCCCAGTGCACTACTGGTGGGAATGCAGATTTGTGCAGCCACTGTAGAAAACAGAATGGAATTTCCTCAGAAACCTGAAGGTGGACCTGCCTTTTACCCAGCCATTCCACTGCTGGGATTATACCCTAGAATGCTGAATCACCAATTCAAAAGAACCTATGCACCCCAAGGTTCACAGCAGTGTTATTTACAACAGCCAAGTTCCGGAAACAGCCTAAGTGCCCATCTGTTAATGAGTGGTACCTTTACACCATGGAATTCTATGCAGCAGAAAGAAAGGAGCGCCTACCCTTCTCAACACCATAGATGGAACTGGAGAGCATTCTGCTGAGTGAAATAAGCCAGGCAGTGGAGGGGCAAATACCATATGTATGATTTCACCTAGAAGTGGAACCTAATCAACAGAACAAACAAATGAACAAAGTAGAAGCAGAGGCATGGAAACAAGGTACAGACTACAGGCACCAGAGGGCACTGGGGAGGCGGATAACAGGAAAAAGAAGAAAAAGGGTCAAGTCAAGGAACATGTATAAAGGACCCATGGACATGGACAGTGGTATAGGGACTGACTGTGGGAGTGTGTGGGGGGGTGGTTGGGTGGGACAAGGAAGAGCAATGGGGGAACGTTGGGACAACTGTAACTGAACAATAATATTAGAAAAAAGGACATCTGCCCTGGCTGGTGTATCTCAGTGGACTGAGCATGGGCTGCAAACCAAAGAGTCGCCAGTTTGATTCCCAGTCAGGGCACCTGCCTGGGCTGTGAGCCAGGTCCCAGTAAGGGGCGTGTGAGAGGTAACCACACATTTATGTTTCTCTCCCTCTCTTTCTCCCTCCCTTATCCTCTCCCTAAAAATAAATAAGTAAAATATATTTTTAGACAAAGAAATCTTAGTCTGAGCAACAGCATGGATGGACCTGGTGAGCATTATGCTAATTGAAATAAGCCAGTCAGAGAAAAACAGGTACTGTATGATCTCACTTACATGTGGAATCTAATGAACAAAATAAAGTGATGAACGAAATAGAGACAGAGACATGGATACATGGAACAGACTGACAGCTGTCAGAGGGGAGGCAGAGGGGGGACTAAATACAAGGAGAGGGGATGAACTAAAGGACAGGTATGCATAACCCACAGACACAGACAATGGTGAGGTGATGTCCAGAGGGGAGGGGGGCTGAAGCTGGGTGGAGATGGGAAAAGAAGAGAAAATGCAGGGGGAACTGTAACAGCTAAACAAGAAAATAAAGAAAAAAATTACTAAGAACGTAGATCTTATGGAGTGTTTTTATCAAAAGATGATGATGATGATAAATACTAATAGAGCAGGAAGAAATTTGGAAGGTGATAGATAGGTTCATGGCATAGATTGAGGTGATGGTTTTGTAGGTATATACTTATCTCCAAATTTATAAAGTAGTATACATTAATTATGTATAGCTTTTTGTCAAAAAATTTTAAATACCAGTTTGAGAAAGCCGTGTGATATCCAAGTGGAGCTTAGAAGAGACATCTCAACTGGAAGATAATTTGGAATCAGATGCAGACAGGTATTACTTGAGGTCAGAAAAGCTGGAAGTCACAGCAAATTTGGTCTCCAATCCAGGGTCACCCTTGAGAAACAGTAAGTGAGAATTTACTAATCACTTTGTGACTTCCTCTCCTGCTAGTCTCTCTCCACCTTTGAGAAACCTCTGCCAGCAGACAGCAGGGCAGGGGGCATGGTGATGACTGGGAGGCACTGTCCAATCACAGCTGGCGCAGCCATGGGATTATGACACGGAGCTTGGTTGCTGGGTTACTGCTGGAGGCAGAGACTTCTCTCAGATCAGAGCAGCCTCTGCCAGAATCACATGGTGCCTGTGAGGCTGAAAAATAGACAGAGCTCAGAGGGGGCCTAAGAAAAGGTATGGATGAATAAAATGGGGTCAAGTGGAAGTGCCTCAACATCTGTACTGAACTAAAATATTTAAAATGTCGTCAAATGAACAGGAAGATGAAGGGGATCCAGATACATTGGAGATAGCCACAAAAACTAAAGAGGAGTTAGTTGAGATAATCCAGATGTCCTTAGACAATATAGTTACACGAGTAAATACTCTGAGTAAACGTGCTGTAGATATAATTGATGAAATATTCGAGGAGGCTGACAGGCTCTCTTTCAGAGTTACAGTTTTGGAAGAACAAGTAATCCAGAAGACAAATACTGTTACCTACGAAGATCAAATTGGAGAACTGTCCTTGGAAACTACAGAATCAAAGATGTTTCACAGTACGACTATTCAAACACAGCAGGTATACTCCTCCAAGCAAGTACCTGTTAAAATGTGTGAAAGGCAGGATTCTCAGGTACTGACATTACCTATGAACAGGTCTTTTCCTTTCTGCCCAGATCATACGGGAGGTTTGGAAGTGTCTCCTGATGCTTCATGCTGCTTTGAACTTCATAAAGAAAAGACTGTCCTTGAGAGTGAAGAAGAAAAGGGGGCAAAGCGCAAGCAAAAGCGGCACAAAGATCATCCCAATAAACCAGCAAGTGGGCCTCGGACTCAACGGATGGAAGACCACCTTTCGGTGCACCGTGGCCCAGCTGCTTGCAGTGAGGCCTCTCGTTCACGTGTGAATCGACCAGATGAAAGTTCCTCATTTTCCAGTTTCCCACCATGGGAAATCAATAAGCTTGTAACCAGAGCTGTAGAAAACGCAATATCCACCTCTCACTATCTGCGAATGCATGGATCCAGAGAGGTGAAAAATTCAGTTACATACGTTAGATACGGAACTGGAAGGGGAGAAGAAGTGAAACCCCCACCTCGAACTCGGCCTAAAACAAAGGCGTTTGTGAGCCCTACAGCTCCAGCCTCAGCACCGGCATTGCCGGCTGATTGGTTAGCTGCATTAAAAGCTTCCAAGGTGGAAACTCCTTCCTCAAGCATAGAACTCTCAACTCAACTTCCGTCACCTGTTTTGGGAACCCCAGCAGCAACATCTCCTGCTGCTTGCCTCCCAGGTGCTCCTGATGGAGCTGTTCCAGTTACTCCACCTAAAGGGCACTTCTCCACTCTGGCACCAGAACCTTTTCTGTATTACGAACTGACAACAGATGATCTGCACGCACAAGCTGAATATCAGGGCATGCCTCCACCTCTCTCTTCTTCTGCAGTCACCTCCCCTACTGTTCAAATGAGGGCCACAGTTGCACATCTCAGTTGCCCTGCATCTGCTGTACAATCATCAACTGCTTCAGTTACCAAATTATCAAAGTCTTCAATTCCATCCTCGCCAAGATCTTCACTTTCACCATCATGGAGCTATCGTATTCCACCATACAGATATCCGGATACACTATTGCCAAAATCACCAAGGCCACAAAATCCAAGTCCACTCTCATCAATCTCTTCGTGTCCACAAACATCAAGATCTTGGATCCCATCACCAAGAAATTCACTTTCCCCACCCACAAGAAGTTCAGACGCCAGACGGGCAAGATGTTCAGAGGCGCAGCCATCAAGACCTTTAGCTGCTCAGTCACAAAGGTCTTCTTCAGGGGCACAATCGACAAGGCGTTCGATTCCACCCCAACAAAACTCTTCAAGTGTGCAGTCAGCAAAATCTTTCACCCTACAGTCTTTGTCTCCCCTCGTACAATCACCTTCTTGCCCATTAAGCTCACCAGGTCTGTCAGTGACCCCATCTGCACCAGCTCCAGTGAATGCTACCTTCAGGCAGACTCCACCAGATCTACCAGTAATGATTAAAGTAAAGAATGCGGTGATGGCAGCAATAAGAAAAACTCTTCTGCTCTCCGATACTGAAGATCAGTGAATGCCAAAAGCCAAAACTGAAATTCCTAAAACTGAAGCAACTTATACTGATTTATCATGGAGCTGTGGGACATAATTTGGGTCAATCTGTGAGACTAACTGGATGGAGAAAATGAGCACATAAATAAATCCAACTAAATGGAAACCAACTCTCTACTGTCTTATTTTCTGCTAGTTAAGTCATTGATAATGATTTGCATTTTCTTTAGAATAATTCATTGACTTCTTTGTCCAAGAAAACTATTACCACTTTCTTCACAGTAAATACTTGAAAGTTCTCTTACATGGCATCATTTATTCAACAGAACAAAATGTTAGTTCTTAAAGTAGTTTTTAAAATATTTGTAAGATGAGTAATATTGAAATTCTGGAGTTTTCAAGGGTCTTTATTTCTGGTACAGTTTAACAGAAGTATCCAAAATGATTGCTTCAATTACATAAGTGTATTCAGAAAGTATGTATGACATGTGCCTGTCTATACCTCAAGGGAAAAGAACCACACCTTTTATTTTCTGTTAAATAGCATCACTGTCTGGAGAGATTGAACTATCTCTAGGAATTTAAGGTTTTCTAAGTGAAATATTCAGAGTTAATAACTTTCATTAACTACCGTTAGAATATAGTAAGTTTTAATACATTTTCTTTAAAAGTAAAAGGAAGCCATAGGATTGAGTGAGCCACCTAAGTTAAGAATATGGAGAAGGGATTCAAGACCTGAACTTTGAGGACCTCTAGGATTCTAAAATATGAGAGGTGGGGGCTCCCCACACGGAAATGAAGATAGATGTTCAGAAATATAGCAGGGGAACCAGGAAACTGGGTGCCAGAGATGGATCACAAAAGTCCAAGTGTGACTATTTGAAGGAGGGAACTGTATCTAATGGTGCACAGAACTGAAGTAAAAGCAGAAATACTGGTTTTAGCAGCACAGACATCTATTGGCTTTGAACACAACAGTCTCAGTGGGGAGTCTGAACAGAACTGTCTCATTGGGGAGTCAAGAGGAGACAGTAATACATTTGGCATGGTTTGAGTTAGTGCACCAGGAGGAAGAGGGCAGACACGTTTTCCACCAGGCTGGGTTGTGAAGAGATGAAGAGAAGATGGTGCTTGGAAGGGCAAAGAGTTCATGGGGAGGATGGCAGTTCGGAAGGCTTTTGTGTGTGGTGTGAGAAAGAAGACAGGAGGGAAAAGTTAAATCCTCTTATCCAATGCTGATATGTCAGGGAACAATTCCTTAAATTGAAATATCAAGGAACAAATATTATTTAGAGACATGAAGAAAACTATCAACACTTAAACACTTAAATTTACCAACAAGAGAAAATGTACTCCATACACCAAGGAATTTTAAACTAACAATGAGGAACAATTTGCCCTATTAGATATTAGCGCATTCTACAAAGTTATAATAGTTAAAACAGTAAGTTTAGCAGCAGACTTGTTAAAATATTTCACCAAAACAATAAAGAACCCAGAAAACATAGGTATATATAGGTATTGAGTATTTGAGTAAACTAACACTTGCAATCAATATAGAAGGAATGCAAAATTCATAAATAATATTGGGGGAAGAGTGTAATTTTTTCAATTTATTTTTACAGAGAGGGGAAGGGAAGGAGAAGGAGACACAGAAAAATATGAGTGCAAAAAAAAATACTGATTGGTACCCTTCACACATGCCCCCAACACAAACCAAACCTGCAACCCAGGTGTGTGCCCTGACCAGGAATTGAACCTGCAATCCTTCATTTCCGGGACAAGGCCCAACCAAAGCCACAGTGGCCAGGGCAGCATATCTACCTTCTAACTGTATTGTTTAATGTATTCACATTCAATGTCATTTATGTGGTTGTGTTTACTTTAGCCATTTTGCCTTTTCTGTGTCTCATGACTGTTCTGTAGGAACCTTACACATTTTAAATAATATTTTAAGAGAGGAAAATGGCGGCGGAGTAGGACGGAGCGACTCCAGTTCTCGTACCTCTGGGAGAAAATCCTGGCAGATTTATTGAAGAACAGCACAGTCAATTCCCCAACCAACAATTCCCCAGCATTTATGAAAATAAGAGACCAGAGATAGTGACGAACCAGACAGCTACAGGTGGTTGGGGTCTCAGGGACGCAAATAAGGATGGAGGCGGCCAGGCCGGCAACAGCCATTGGCCGGCGCGAAAAGACCTCGGAGCCGCGGCTGCTGCAGCAGTCGGAGCCCAGAGGGTTCCTTCCATCTGTGCCCAGTGACAGGGGCGTCTGCCTCTGAGAACTCATCGGGAGCCCGGCAACCCTGAGTACAGTCAAGGGCCGCGGCTGCGGTGGCGAGAAGGCAGCCATTGGCCGGTGCATAAAGACCTTGGAGCTGCTGCTGTCACAGCTTCCCGGGCCCAGAGGCTTCTGTCTATGGCCAGCGTCAGGGTATCTGTCACAGAGGACTCAGCGGGAGCCCAGCACCTGTGAGCAAACACAAAAGCAGCAGCAGCAGGGCCGGCTGCCCTAGGCCAGCCCAAAACGCCTCCGAGCCTCCGCTGCCGCCACCTTAGGGGTGTAGAGGCTTCCGTCTTCGGCCAGTGCCACGGAGGACTCACAGGGAGCCCAGCACCCAGTGGAGCATTGGGCCAGCTGCGGGGTCCTTGGAAGAGCTGGCTCCCTCCCTCACCATCTAGGCGGGACTGAGTGGCAGAGACCTGTCTGCCTAGGTGTGCAGGGAGGGTGGCAAGGACAGGGGGCCGTGTTCAGTTGCAATCTCTGTGGTCGCCAGCCCACCAGCCTGCCAGCCCAGGAAATTTGAGAGGAGCATTGTCCTAACCAGTTAGGTTGGGGATTGGGCTGGGCTGAGAGGCACGCTTTCTGGAGAAGTTTTTACTGGAAAGTGGACTGAGGTGTTCTCCTATGAAGGGAGCTTGACTTGCTTCTCACTCAGCCACAGGACTGGGAAGGACCAGTACCAGATTCCGTGGGACCCAGGCAGCCTGTCGGATGGGCGGGCCCTCCCACCCCAGTTCGATAGCCTGGCTGGTGGGTGGGTTTACGCCTGGGCCTGCCACCCAGCCCACAGAGGGGTCCTGCCAAAACCAGAAAAACTGGATTGGACAGTTTGAAACCAACAAGTGAGGAGTGTTTTTTTTTAACTTTTTTAAACTTTTTTTTTTACTTTTTTTAAAACTTTTTTTCAGTAATCATATTATTTTTTTTATTTTATTGTTGCTGTATCTTTCACTACTCTGTTCCTCTCCTTTCTTTTTTCCTGTTTCCTTCTTCCTTTCACCCCAAACTTACTGCTTTTTCCTCACTTCTCTTGCCCTTTTTTTAAAAAGATTTTATTTATTTATCTTAGAGGGGAAGAGAAGGAGAGAGAGAGAGAGAGAAATATCAATGTATGGTTACTTCTCATGCATCCCCTGCCGGGAACCAGGAACTGGGAAATGGCAACTGGCCTGCAACCCAGGCATGTGCCCTGACTGGGAATCGAACCTCGATCCTGCGATTCACAGGCCCGCGCTCAATCCACTGAGCTACACCAGCCAGGGCTCTCTTGCCCTTTTTTTATGTTTGTTTGTTGCTTTCTATACCACTGTAAATACTTCAAAACACATCTCTTGGGTCTTAGCCCACTTTACAGGTTCCTGAATTCTATTACTGTAGTGATTAACTCTACTTGCTCACACGCTACGTCTATTTACTATTCTTTACTCTCACCTTACCTCAAAATCTGACCACCCGCAACCTCACTCCTTTCTAGATAGAACTCACAAGACTTCCCTCCCCAACAAGAGACTTATCTTTGGTCTATCCTTTCTTAAAAGTGGCAAATTGGGTTGAAGATTACAGTTAACACAATATATAGCCTAAAGATCTTCTATCTCTTCTGTACCAGCTGTGATTGTAAATATCATAAAGTACTCTCCTGCTGTTATAAACCATTTTGCCTCCCCCTCCAACTGATCACACACACACAAAGGAAGGAGTAGGTGGAAGCGGAGAACATCAAGATACCTGCAGGAGACTGCACCACTGAATTTCACAGGTATTCTACCACAGAAGTTCACACCATAAACCCAGGGAGTCAGAACAGATCAATTTAAGAAGCTGAAGCTAACAAGAAGAGTCTCATAAGCAATGGGAAGAAAAAGAAACAATGCCCAAATTAAAGAAAAGGTTGAAGTCTCAGAAATAATGTCAGATGAAAGAGGCAAGTCAGCTATCAGATATTGAATTCAAAGCACTAGTTATCAGAAAATTCAAAGAGCTCACAATGAGCTACCAGAAACTAGAGGGGAGCTGCCAGAAACTAGAGAGGAGCTACAATGAGGTCTCCGCAAACTGTATCAACATGAAAAAGGAAATAGAAACTATCAGCAAAGGCCAAGAGGAAATGAAGAATACAATTTCGGAACTGAAGAACACAGTAGAAGGAATGAAAAGCAGGATCAATGAGGCAGAAGATTGGATCAGCGAGTTGGAGGACACAGTAGAAAGAACCTCCCAGAAAGAGCAAGAAAGGGAAAAGAGGCTCAAAAAGAATGAAAAGGGATTAAGAGAAATGCAAGATAATATTAAACGTAATAATATCCGAATAATAGGAAGACCAGAAGGAGAAGAAGAAGAACAACGGATAGAAAACCTATTTGAAAGAGTAATGATGGAAAATTTTCCTAATTTGATGAGAAAAAGTTACCAGAATCCAGGAATCACAGAGAGTCCCATTCAAGAGGAACCCAAAGAGGCCCACTTCAAGACACATCATCATTAAAATGGGAAAATTCCAAGACGAAGAGAGAATCTTAAAGGCAGCAAGGGAGAAAAAGGAAGTAACATACAAGGGAGCCCCAATAAGATTAGCTACTGACTTCTCAATGGAAACACTCCAAGCAAGAAGAGAATGGCAAGAAATATTTCAAGTAATGAGAACCAGAGGCCTACAACAAGGCTACTTTACCCAGCAAGGCTCTCAATCAAGATAGAAGGCCAAATAAAGAGCTTCCAAGACAAAAGAAGTCTAAAAGAATATGCCTCCACCAAACCAGCTCTACAAGAAATACTAAAAGCACTGCTTTAAGGAAAGGAAGGAAAAGAGAGAGACAGAGAGGAACTCTGGTACAAAAATGGCAATGAATATGTATCTATCAATAATAACCTTAAAAGTAAATGGATTAAATGCTCCCATCAAAAGACATAGAATAGCTGAATGGATAAGAAAGCATGACCCACACATATGCTGCCTACAGGAGACCCACCTCAGGACAAAAGACCATCACAGAATAAAAGTGAAAGGCTGGAAACAAATTTTCCAACGAAATGGACAAGAAAAAAAAGCCAGGGTAGCAATTCTAATATCAGACAAAATAGACTTCAAAAAAAGGGCCATAAAGAGAGACCCAGAAGGTCACTTCATAATACTCAACAGAAGAGTCCACCAAGAAGACATTAGCATCATAGGTATATATGCACCGAACATAGGAGCACCCAAATATATAAGAAAAATGCTAGAAGACTTCAAGAAAGATATTGACAGCAACACAAATATAGTAAGGGATTTTAACACCCCACTGTCAAAAATGGACAGGTCTTCCAAACAAAATATCGACAAAGATATAGCTGCACTAAACAACACCCTAGATGAAATGGACTTGACTGATACATATAGAACCCTTCATCCCAAAGAAGCTAAATACACATTCTTTTCAAATGTACATGGAACATTTTCAAAGATAGACCACATGATAGGACACAAAACGAGCCTCAACAAATTCAAGAAAATTGAAATCATACCAAGCATTTTCTCTTACCACAAGGGACTGAAACTAGAAACCAACCCCACAGGAAAAAATCCAATGCACCCAAAAGCATGGAGACTGAATGGTATGCTATTAAAAAACGAATGGGTCAAGATTGAAATTAGGGAAGAAATCGAAAAGTTTCTGGAAACAAATGAAAATGAAATCACAACAACCCAAAACTTATGGGACACGGCCAAGGCAGTCCTGAGAGGGAAGTTCATAGCAATACAGGCTTACCTAAAGAAAATAGAAACATTTCAAACAAACAACCTAACCCGACGCCTGCAAGAACTCGAAGAACAACAACAAAGACAGCCCAGAGCAAGTAGAAGGAAAGAAATAACCAAGATCAGAGCAGAATTAAATGACATAGAGACTAAAAGCACAATTCTAAGGATCAATGAATCCAGGAGTTGGTTTTTTGAAAAGATAAACAAAATAGACAAGCCTTTAAGTAGGCTCATCAAGAAAAGAAGAGACAGGACCCAAATAAACACAATCAGAAATGAAAGAGGAGAGATTACAACTGATACCACAGAAATAGAAGGGATTGTAAGAAATTATTATGAAGAACTGTATACCAAGAAATTTGAAAACCTAGGTGAAACGGACAAATTTCTAGAAAATTATAATCTTCCAAAACTCAATGAAGAAGAAGTAGAAAGCCTGAACAGACCAATAACAGCAGATGAAATTGAAGCAATAATCAAAAAACTCCCATCACACAAAAGCCATGGAACAGATGGTTTCACAGGAGAATTGTACAAAGCATTTAAGGAAGAGCTAACCCCTATTCTTCACAGACTATTCCAAAAAATCCAAAATGATGGGAAACTCCCCAACTCTTTTTATGAAGCCAGCATCATCCTAATTCCAAAACCAGATAGAGACACAACAAAGAAAGAAAACTTCAGGCCAATATCGCTAATGAGCATAGATGCTAAAATCCTCAACAAAATATTGGCAAATCGCATCCAACAATACGTCAAAAAGATCATACACCATGATCAAGTGGGATTCATCCCACGGATGCAAGGATGGTTCAATATCTGCAAATCCGTAAATGTAATACACCACATAAACAAAAGCAAGGACAAAAACCACATGGTCATATCAATAGATGCGGAAAAAGCTTTTGATAAGGTACAACACCCATTTATATAAAGGTACTCAGAAAAATGGGAATAGAGGGAGCACTCCTCAATATAATAAAGGCCATATATGAAAGACCTACAACCAACATCATACTCAATGGGCAAAAACTCAAAGCTTTTCCACTAAGATCAGGAACAAGACAAGGTTGTCCACTTTCACCACTTCTATTTAATATAGTATTGGAAGTTCTAGCCACAGCAATCAGACAAGAAAAGGAAATAAAAGGCATCCAAATTGGAAAGGAGGAAACAAAACTGGCATTGTTTGCAGATGACATGATAGTGTACATGGAAAATCCTATAGACTCTACCAAAAAACTACTCGAACTAATAAATGAATTTGGCAAAACAGCAGGTTACAAAGTCAATATCCAGAAATCAAAGGCATTTCTGTGTACTAACAATGAATCAGCAGAAGCAGAAATCAAGAAAAAAATCTCATTCTCTATAGCAAAAACAAAGATAAAATATCTGGGAATAATCCTAACCAAGGAGGTAAACGACCTGTATGCAGAAAACTACACAACACTGAAGAAAGAAACCAAGGAAGACACAAACAAATGGAAACATATACCATGTTCATGGGTTGGAAGAATTAACATCATCAAAATGTCCATTCTACCCAAAGAAATTTACAGATTCAATGCAATACCTATTAAAGTACCAATGGCATATTTCACAGACATAGAACAAACAATTCAAAAATTTATATGGAATCATAAAAGACCCCAAATAGCAGCTGCAATGTTAAGAAAGAAGAACAAAGTAGGAGGGATCACAGTATCTGATATCAAACTATATTACACGGCCACTGTAATGAAAACAGCCTCGTACTGGCATAAAAAACAGGCACATAGACCAATGGAACAGAACAGAGAACCCAGAAATAAACCCAACTCTCTACAGTCAATTAATATTTGACAAAGGGGGCAGGAACATAAAATGGGGTAAAGATAGCCTTTTCAACAAATGGTGTTGGGAGAACTGGACAGCTACATGCAAAAAAATGAAACTCGAGCACCAACTTTCACCATACACAAAAATAAATTCAAGGTGGATAAAAGACTTAAATATAAGCCTTTACACCATTAAAGTCTTAGAGGAGAACATTGGCAGGAAAATATCAGATATTTCACGCAGCAACATTTTTCCTGATATGTTCCCAGAGCAAAGAATATAAAGGAAAGAATAAACAAATTGGATCTCATCAAAATAAAAGGCTTCTGCGCAGCTAAAGAAAACAGCATTAAAATAAAAAGACAACCAAGTGTATGGGAAAACATATTTGCCAATGATACCTCAGACAAAGGATTAATCTCCAAAATATACAAAGAACTCACACAACTTCACTCTAAAAATACAACTAACCCAATTAAAAAATGGGGAAAGGACTTGAACAGACACTTCTCCAAGGAGGACATACAGAGAATCCAGAGACACATGAAGAGATGCTCAATACTGCTTGCCATCAGAGAGATGCAAATGAAAACCACAATGAGATACCACTTTACACCGGTGAAAATGGCTATCATAAACAAAGCAATAAACAACAAATGTTGGAGAGGGTGTGGGGAAAGGGGACTCTGGTCCACTGTTGGTGGGATTGCAGACTGGTACAAGCATTATTGAAAACAATATGGCCCTGGCTGGTGTGGCTCAGTGGACTGAGCGCAGGCCTGCGAACTACACGATTGCAGTTCGATTCCCAGTCAGGGCACATGCCTGGGTTGCAGGCCAGTTCCCGACAGGGGACTCACGAGAAGCAACCCTACATTGATGTTTCTCTCCCTCTCTCCTTCCCTTCCCCTCTAAAGATAAATAAATAAAATCTTTAAAAAAAACAGTATGGAATTTTCGCAAAAAACTACAATTGGACTTGCCTGTTGACCCAGCAATTCCACTGCTAGGATTGTATCCTAAGAACCCTAAAACAGCAATCCCAAAGAACATATGCACCCCAATGTTCATAGCAGCACAATTTACAATAGCCAAGAGTTGTAAGCAACCTAGGTGCCCATCAGTAAAGAATGGATCAAAAAACTATGGTACATATACACAATGGAATTTTATGCTGCAGAAAGAAAGAAGGAGCTCCTCCTACCTTTTGCAACATCATGGATGGAACTGGAAAGCATTATGCTGAGTGAAATAAGCCAGCATAAATTTGTTGAAGGACAAATACCATATGATCTCACCTTTAACAGGAAGCTAAACAACAAAACAATGAAGCAAGCAAAATATAACCAAGGACACTGAAATAGAGAACAGGCTGAAAGTGACCAGAGGGGAGCGGGGAGGGAATTTCAGGGGAAATAGGGGAGAGATTTACAGGAACCTATATAAAGGATACATGGACAACAACTGAGAAGGGTGGAAATGGGAGGGAGCGGGGAGCACGGGGAGGGGGGGATGTGAGTAATAGACAGAAAACTGTACTTGAAAAGTAATTAAATAAAAAAATTGGGGGAAAAATTATATTTTGCCACTCTGGGTACTGACCCCTCGCACCCAGGGCTTGTTATGGCTACTTGCTTGTTTGTTTGTAAAATAATCCATTGGCTGGATGGATTATTTTAGCGAGGTCTTTCTCCTCTCTCATGTGAAGAGTCTAAGTTGCTCCTCAAGCAGGTTGAGCCCTGGTATGCCCCCAGTCACCCGGCATGACAGGTTTGGAAAGGGATCTTCTCCTCTCCTTCACTGACTGCCCCCAGCTGCAGAATCACTCATTACACACTGACGGAGTGCACAACTGTTTCCACAGTACCCTGTGCCATAAGTTGCTCTACAAACGAAAGTTTTTGAGGCCACCACTTGATATGTACGCGTTCTGACCTTAGAAGGGGTCCTCGCAAATGTCTTACTCACTGGTTCTGTCCTGTAAACAAGCCTGCCATGGTGCAGTCTGCTTCTTGTGTCTCCTCTCACTTGCCTTTGACCACAGCCGCCACTGTTCTTAAGAGCATTCTTAGGTCTGCTATACTTTCAGTTCCTTTGGAAAGAGACTAGCAGCTGCTTCATGGTTTGCTTCTTCTGCCAGGACAGATGGGAGCCAGTGATCTGCAGCACGTGGTGGGGCGGAGTTCAGCACTCAGTGCAGGGAGTGGCGGCAGCCTCAGCAGCCTGAGGTCTTCTGGCTTAGAACCACCACTTCGTGAACTGGCGTGACAGTGACTAGGGCCTCGGCCTTCCCAGCCCACAACACCCAAGTAGAGCCTCCATTCCATGAGAGGGGCTAGAGAAACGAAGGGAGTCCCATCTGTCACCTTTACTCCTGGGCCTTAGCCTCAAACATAGCTAGAGCAGGCTTCTGGTCAAGATGGTGACTAGGCAGACATGGCTTGCCTCCTCGCACAACCACATCACCATTACAACTAAAATAAATATACAACCACCANGGTAAATCTTCCTCTTAGCACCAGCATGGATGAACCTGGTGAGCATTATGCTAATTGAAATAAGCCAGTCAGAGAAATACAAGTACTGTATGATCTCACTTACACGTGGAATCTAATGAATAAAATAAAGTGATGAACGAAATAGAGACAGACATGGATACATGGAACAGACTGACAGCTGTCAGAGGGGAGGCAGAGCGGGGACTAAATACAAGGAGAGGGGATGAACTAAAGAACAGGTATGCATAACCCACAGACACAGACAACGGTGAGGTGACGTCCAGAGGGGAGGGGGGCTGAAGCTGGGTGGAGATGGGAAAAGAAGGGAAAATGTAGGGGGAACTGTAATAGCTAAACAAGAAAATAAAGAAAAAAATTACTAAGAACTTCGATCTTATGGAGTGTTTTTATCAAAAGATGATGATGATGATAAATAATAATAGAGCAGGAAGAAATTTGGAAGGTGATAGATAGGTTCATGGCATAGATTGAGGTGATGGTTTTATAGGTATACACTTATCTCCAAATTTATAAAGTAGTATACATTAATTACGTATAGGTTTTTGTCAAAAAATTTTAAATACCAGTTTGAGAAAGCCGTGTGATATCCAAGTGGAGCTTAGAAGAGACATCTCAACTGGAAGATAATTTGGAATCAGATACAGACAGGTATTACTTGAGTTCAGAAAAGTAAGCTGGAAGTCACAGCAAATTTGGTCTCCAATCCAGGGTCACCCTTGAGAAACAGTAAATGAGAATTTACTAATCACTTTGTGACTTCCTCTCCTGCTAGTCTCTCTCCACCTTTGAGAAACCTCTGCCAGCAGACAGCAGGGCAGGGGGCATGGTGATGACTGGGAGGCACTGTCCAATCACAGCTGGCGCAGCCATGGGATTATGACACGGAGCTTGGTTGCTGGGTTACTGCTGGAGGCAGAGACTTCTCTCAGATCAGAGCAGCCTCTGCCAGAATCACATGGTGCCTGTGAGGCTGAAAAATAGACAGATCTCAGAGGGGGCCTAAGAAAAGGTATGGATGAATAAAATGGGGTCAAGTGGAAGTGCCTCAACATCTGTACTGAACTAAAGCATTTAAAATGTCATCAAGTGAACAGGAAGATGAGGGAAGATGATTGGCAAATACATTGCCAATACCCACAAAAACTCAAGAGGAGTTAATTCATGTAATCCAGATGTCTTTATACAATATAGCTACTTGAGTAAATACTCTGAGCAAATGTGCTGAAGATATAATTGGCGAAATATGCGAGGAGGCTGACAGGTTCTCTTTCAGAGTTACGGTTTTGGAAGAACAAGTAATCCAGAAGACAAATACTATTACCTATGAAGATCAAAATGGAGAACTGTCCTTGGAAATTACAGAATCAAAGATGTTTCAAAGTACAACTATTCAAACACAGCAGGTATACTCCTCCAAGCAAGTACCTGTTAAAATGTGTGAAAGGCAGGATTCTCAGGTACTGACATTACCTATGAACAGGTCTTTTCCTTTCTGCCCAGATGATACGGGAGGTTTGGAAGTGTCTCCTGATGCTTCATGCTGCTTTGAACTTTATAAAGAAAAGACTGTCCCTGAGAGTGAAGAAGAAAAGGGGGCAAAGCGCAAGCAAAAGCGGCACAAAGATCATCCCAATAAACCAGCAAGTGGGCCTCGGACTCAACGGATGGAAGACGACCTTTCGGTGCACCGTGGCCCAGCTGCTTGCAGTGAGGCCTCTGGTTCACATGTGGATCAACCAGATGAAAGTTCCTCATTTTCCAGTTTCCCACTGTGAGAAATCAATAAGCTTGTAACCAGAGCTGTAGAAAGCATGATATCCAGCTCTCACTATCTGCCAATGCATGGATCCAGAGAGGTGAAAAATTCAGTTACATACGTTAGATATGGAACTGGAAGGGGAGAAGAAGTGAAACCCCCACCTCGAACTCATCCTAAAACAAAGGTGTTTGTGAGCCCTACAGCTCCAGCCTCAGCACCAGCATTGCCAGCTGATTGGTTACCTGCATTAAAAGCTTCGAAGGGGAGAGAATCATAGGGGAAAAGGAGATGGACTCACATGAACAAGTATAAAGAACACATGGACAATAACTAAGGTGGGGGGGCAGAAATGGGAGGGAGGTGGGGAGCACTGGGGGGGCAGGGCTGGGAATATAAGACAGAAAACTTTACTTAAACAAGAATTAAATAAAAATAATTTTTTTTTTAAAAAAAGCTTTGAAGGTGGAAACTCCTTCCTCAAGCATAGAACTCCCAACTCAACTTCTGTCACCTGTTTTGGGAACCCCAGCAGCAACATCTCCTGCTGCTTGCCTCCCAGGTGCTCCTGATGGAGCTGTTCCAGTCACTCCACCTAAAGGACACTTCTCCACTCCAGCATCAGAACCTTTTCTGTATTACGAACTGACAACAGATGATCTGCACACACAAGCTGAATATCAGGGCATGCCTCCACCTCTCTCTCCTTCTGCAGTCACATCCCCTAGTGTTCAAAGGAGGGCCACAGTTACACATCTCAGTGGCCCTGCATCTGCTGTACAATCATCAACCACTTCAGGTACCAAATTATCACAGTCTTCAATTCCATCATCACCAAGATCTTCACTTTCACCATCATGGAGCTATCATATTCCACCATACAGATATCCAGTTACACTATTGCCAAAATCATCAATGCCACAAAATTCAAGTCCACTCTCATCAATCTCTTCATGTCCACAGACATCAAGATCTTGGATCCCATCACCAGGAAATTCACTTTCCCCACCCACAAGAAGTTCAGACACCAGACAGGCAAGATGTTCAGAGGCACAGCCATCAAGACCTTTAGCTGCTCAGTCACAAAGGTCTTCTTCAGGGGCACAATCAACAAGGCGTTTGATTCCACCCCAACGAAACTCTTCAAGTGTGCAGTCAGCAAAATCTTTCACCCTACAGTCTTTGTTTCCTTTCATACAATCACCTTCGTGCCCATTAAGCTCACCAGGTCTGTCAGTGACCCCATCTGCACCAGCTCCAGTGAATGCTACCTTCAGGAAGACTCCACCAGATCTACCAGTAATGACTAAAATAAAGAATGCGGTGATGGCAGCAATAAGAAAAACTGTTCTTCTCTCCGATACTGAAGATCGCTGAGTGCCAAAAGCCAAAATTGAAATTCCTAAAACTGAAGCGAGTTATACTGATTTATCATGGAGCTGTGGGACATAATTTGGGTCAATCTGTGAGACTAACTGGATGGAGAAAATGAGCACATAAATAAATCCAACTAAATGGAAACCAACTCTCTACTGTCTTATTTTCTGCTAGTTAAGTCATTGATAATGATTTGCATTTTCTTTAGAATAAGCCATTATCTTCTTTGTCCAAGAAAACTATTACCACTTTCTTCACAGTAAATACTTGAAAGTTTTCTTACATGGCATCATTTATTCAACAGAACAAAATGTCAGTTCTTAAAGTAGTTTTTAAAATATTTGTAAGATGAGTAATATTGAAATTCTGGAGTTTCCAAGGGTCTTTATTTCTGGTACAGTTTAATAGAAGTATCCAAAATGACTGCTTCAATTACGTAAGTGTATTCAGAAAGTATGTATGACATGTACCTGTCTATACCTCAAGGGAAAAGAACCACACCTTTTATTTTCTGTTAAATAGCATTACTGTCTGGAGAGATTGAACTATCTCTAGGAATTTAAGGTTTTCTAAGTGAAATATTCGGAGTTAATAACTTTCATTAACTATCGTTAGAATATAGTAAGTTTTAATACATTATCTTTAAAAGTAAAAGGAAGCCATAGGATTGAGTGAGCCACCTAAGTTAAGAATATGAAGAAGGGATTCAAGACCTGAGCTCTGAGGACCTCTAGGATTCTAAAATATGAGCGGTGGGGGCTCCCCACAGAGAAATGAAGATAGATGTTCAGAAATATAGCAGGGGAACCAGGAAACTGGGTGCCAGAGATGGATCACAAAAGTCCAAGTGTGACTATTTCAAGGAGGAACCTGTATCTAATGGTGCACAGAACTGAAGTAAAATCAGAAATACTGATTTTAGCAGCAAAGAGATCTGTTGTCTTCAAACAGAACAGTCTCAGTGGGGAGTCAAGAAGAGACAGTAATACATTTGGGATGGATTGAGTTAATGCGCCAGGAGGAAGAAGGCAGAAGAGGGCAATGTTTTCCACCAGACTGGGTTGTGAAGAGATAAAGAGAAAATGGTGCTTGGAAGGGCAAAGAGTTCATGGGGAGGATGGGAGTTCAGAAGACTTTTGTGAGTGAGAAAGAAGACAGAAGGGAAAAGTTAAATTCTCTTATCCAATGCTGATATATCAGGGAACAATTCCTTAAATTGAAACATCAAGGAACAAATATTATTTAGAGACATGGAGAAAAATATCAAAACTTAAACACTTAAATTTACCAACAAGAGAAAATGTACTACATAAACTAAGGAATTTTAAACTACCAATGAGAAACAATTTGTCCTCTCAGATATCAGTACATTGTATAAAGTTATAATAGTTAAAATAGTGTATTTAGCACAAAACCTGTTATAATATTTTACTAAAATAATAAAGAACCCAGAAAGTATAGTCAGGTATATATGGAAATTGAGTATTTGATTGAAATGTCATTTGTAATCAATGTGGAAGAAATGCAAATTTCATAAATAATATTGGGGAAACAGTATAATTTTTTTCTTTGTTTTTAAATTAAGTTTATTGGGATTACATTGGTTAATAAATTTATATAGGTTGCAAGTGTACATTTCTATAATATATTATGTGTACATTGCATTGTGTGCCCATCACCCAAAGTAAAATCTTCCCATGTCACCATATATTTGATTCTCCCTTTACTCCTTACTATCCATCAAAACTCCTAAATTTCAAAAAATGAGCTCCTAACCATACACCAGATTCTGAAAATTTCAATTAAATCCATTTGATCTGGTGTATCATTTAAAGCTGCTGTCCTCCTTGTTGATTTTGTGTCTGGGAGATCTAGCCATTGATGCCAAGAAGGTGTTAAATTCCCTAGTATGACTGTATTTCTGTCAATCTCTCCCTTTATGACCACCAAGATTTGCTTTACATATTTAGGTGCTCCTATGTTAGATGCATACTGTTTACTAGGGTTATATTCTCTTGTTGAATTGTTCCCTCTATCATTATGTAGTGCCCTTCTTTGTCTCTTATTATAGCCTTGGTTTTAAAGTCTATTCTGTCAGATATAAGTACTGCTACCCCAGCTTTTTTCCCCTGTCCATTTGCATGAAATATCTTTCTCCATATCTTTACTTTTAGTCTGTGTTTATCTTTCATTCTGAGGTGGATGTGGTTCTATCTTTTAGTTTCTAATTTGTTTCTTCTGATTATAAAATGGAGAGGAGGTACTTGAATAAAGTCACTTAAATATGAATTTGTTGACCTAAAATTTCACCTAATGAATATTCTAATAACAAATATTGTTTTGCTATAAAAGCAAGATGATAATTGACGCAAGGAGGGAAGGAAAGCGTGGCCAGATCCCTCACCCCCTCGGCTTATTTTTCTGCTTTTCAATCTTTCTGCTGCTGCCATCTAGTGGTCTGTGTGTACTGTTTGCATTCGATTCTTAGCATTAACTGAAACCTCTCGGTAACCCTAAATACCACTGTAGGAAAGGATCTGGATATCTAAGACTTCCCTGTCCAATGTTCTTTCTATTGATACTTCATCACACTGGCGATAAAGGAGGATATTATCACCATAACAGTACCACCTATTCATGATCCTATTTGCAGTTCACAAAGGGCTCTCATGCACACGTCATCCCAAATTGTTCCTAATAGCAGCATTTCAATGCTCCAGAGATTACAAATTCTCTAAGGCAAATAATCAGAATGCCAGAGCTGAAAAGGCTATGAGAGGACAGCTATCCCAGTGGTTTTCCAACCACGTTATTCTCTGCCCTAGGGTCCCTGGGATATGATTTGGAAGTAGGGATAGAGGTAATGGGATTTCTTTGCCCCACCCCGGCCCCATAAATGCAATGACCTCTTTTACATGTAGCCTGCTTAATTGCTTTTATATGTGTTATGTGATTTTGATTACATAGAAGATTATTTTCCATATAAGAGTTTGTTCACAGCAAGGATTCTACTCCTTAAAAGCTGAAAATCTACTTTATGGGCAAGAAAATTGAAGCTGAGAGAGGTTCAGTCATGAGTCAAAGATCACGCAGCTGTGATTAACTGTAAATAAGAGCATTATCTGCCTGATTCCAAGGCCCAACTTGGCTTCTCAGACTAGGAAGTTTCTTATAATAAATAATTAAATACAGGTAGTTAAAAAAATTAAATATCAGACAAGATATCAGAGCTTTTTAAAAATTGTGGTAAAAAATAGATAGTACAAAATTTAGTACTTTAACCACTTAAGTGTACAATTCAGTGTCATTAAATACATTTACAATGTGTATCCACATTGTATGCACCACTACGTGCTTTCAGAAATTTTTCATCATCTCAGACTGAAACTCAATACCCATTAAATAGTAACTCCCTCTTCTCTCCTCTATTCAGTCCCTGGAAACCAATATTTTTTCTCTGTGTCTATAAACTTTGACTGCTCTAGGTACCTCATATAAGTAAAATCATACACTATCTGACATTTTGTGATGGGCTTATTTCACTTAGCATAATGTCTTAAGATTCATCCTTTGTTTTTAAAGCTGAATAATATTACCATTACACACACACACAAACACACACACACACAATTACATTTTGTTTATCTGTTCTTCCACCAATGGACACCGGGTTGTTTCCACCTTTTCTGTTAGTACTGTTAATAATGCTGCTATGAATATTGGTGTACAAATATCTGTGAGTCGCTGCAGTTCTTTTGGGTATATGCCTCAGACTAAACTTGCTGAATCATATAGCATTTCCATTTAACTTTTGGGAGAACCATCAAACTGTTTTCCACATTGAAGTCTTTTTAAAGCATTGAATTATAAATTCAGACAGTAGGGTTTTCTAATAATTTATTTGCCACTACCATACTAGATTTTTGTTCTATGCAAAAGTGGGTTTTTTTATAGATCATTTCTGTCTATAATCGAGAACACCTCATGAGGTTTTACCACTGCTTATATTGTAGATTCTACTGTTCTCCAGATGGTTACAATGAGTTGTTCTTACTGAGAGATAATACAGAGATTTAGATGTACTGTGTTGCCTATTCCAAAGGCACATCTCTTTGGAATCTTTTCCTTTTTGTCTATGTTCCCTAACTTATTTAGACAAGACCCTAATCTAACAGCAATTCTGACATTTAAGTACATTTGCCTACAAGAGGTGGAAGAATAAGACTAATTTTTCATGCTATTTTCTTGGAGTTGCTCCTGATCTATTAAATGCCTTCTTCTCAGTCTTAAGCCCTCAGCTTTACTGAAGCAAGGTTTTCAACATCTAAATTTTTCCACTTATTTAATAGATTGAACTGAATGATGAACTTATAGTATCATGTCACAATGTCTCTTTTACCTGAAGAGACTCTATAATAAAGATAAAATGTCAGCAGTGTGAAGAGGTGGCGAGAATGACTCCTGGACCAGCCAAAGCCCATGTGCTGCTGCATCCCTGCATCCAGCCTGAACATCCTGCCACCTGTTGCCACTGTGCCCAAGAAAAAGGCTGAGGCCAATGCTAAAGGAGATAAAACCAAGGTGAAGGATAAACCACAGAGGAGATCCACCAGGTTATTGGCTAAACCTGCTCCTCTAAAGCCAGAGGTCAAGCCTAAAAAGGCCTCTGCAAAGATGGGAGAGAAAGTACCCAAAGGGAAAAGGGTGAAGCTGATCTGGCAAGGATGGGAATAACCCTTCAGAAAATAGAGATGCCAAAACAGACCCAGCACAGAAAGCTGAAGGTGCTGGAGATGCCAAGTGAAGTGTATGCAGTTTTGATAACTCTGTATTTCTGGGGACTGTACAGTTTGAAATACTATTTTTATCAATTTTTATAAAAATGCAGACTTTTGTTTTACTTTTTTTTAAGTTATGCGGTTAGCACACAGAACACTTTATTGTTGTTTGAGGGGGGAAGGGCATATAGTACTAATAGAGTGTTTTCAAAGCTGAGCTGACGTAGGGAGAAAAAACCCCTTTCCCTTCTAGTTTTGAGAGACGTCCTCTTGGTTCCCAGGAGGAGAGATCCCTTGGTGTTGGCACACATCAGCCCCGTTGGCACGGACACCTTGTGGTGTGGGAAAACTATTCATTTTTATGTCCTTGGTCCCTCTCCACTTTAAGCATAGACTTGACTCCCTAAAGCCCAGAGACCTGTTGGGACCTGACCCCCCCCCCAAATTGGTTACCAGTATGTTGGGCAATCTGGACTTTCAAGTGTCACCAGTGAGGTAGCACCCCTCAAAAGAGCAGCCATCCCCTTTTTAGACTGTGGGTCTACAGGTTGATAATTCTGCCATTTTCATTTCATTTCCTGAAAGTCAGGGTAAGCTTGTGAAAAGTTGTTAAACCACCGTCTAATGTGGAATGTCAACCCTCACTCTAAACTCTCCCTGTTCAGAGCAGCAGAGGAAGCCTTCACTGGGTTTTATACTGGCTTTCTGATTTCGGCAGCCTATGGAAGAAGAGAGTTTGAAGGTTGTTGTGTACTGTTCATGATTGTCTGCCCATGTCCTGCCTGAAATACCATGATTGTTCACGAAAAGCATCTTTAATAAACCTGGATACAGTTTGGCTTGGAAAAAAGATAAAATGTCATCTTTATTTTTACCTCCACCAGAGAATGTGAAAGGATCCAACAGATACATAACATGACATGAAGGTGACTTGGACTGTTCTGTTGTTATTGCTGATATCAGTGAGTATGACACAAATATATTTGTTTGAATGAAGTATTCTTAGGTGTATTGGCTTCTAAAAGATAATGTTATGATCATACTGACAATTTCAAGAATTTAGTTAACCAAATATTACCTGCAAACCTCTATACATCAACTCTTAAGTTAGTCAGAGAGAAGATCTCTTATTTTTATGGAGCCATGAGACAGACAAAACACACATATGCAAAAATTATTTCAACTGGTGATAAGGACTAGATAGAAAGAGCTGTCCTTTTGATACAGTGGTAGGAAACACTCTTTCTGAAGAGGTGATATTTGAGCTGACACCTGAATGACAAGTATGAAACAGCCACACAAAGTCTGATCCAGGCAGAGGGAAGAGAAAGCAGAGAACCTGAGGTCAAAGGAAAGGCATTCATATACCAGATGATGTAGATGTTTGTAAGTCATGGTAAGGAGTTTAGACTTTATCCTTAGCTCAATTCATATCAATGCAGTTGATGCACTGTGTATGATCTACTTTGAAAGATTCTAAGTCTTGATTCAGAATTTCACAGAATTAAGTAGCAATTCCCTCATTTCTGTAATACAGGACATGCCATTAGAAGTAACTCCTATTACAGGTTCAATAAGTGGTCATAGCTCAGTGCCTTTTTTCATTACAAATTCATGGTTGGAATAATGACCTCAGACACTACTGATAAAAAGAAAGGAAAGTGGTTCCATGGTATTATTACACTTTTGCAATGCTTTCAAGTGCAGTATGTTGCAATAGCAGAAAACAGGGAATTCAGTTTTTAAGAATTTTAAAACCATAGGCCTTGTAGTTTTAGTGGTCAAGTCTGAGACACTTAGGGCTAGGGGGTGTTGTAAAGCGTTTATGAATTGCAATACAAACCTAAAGGCCCCACCGTGTCCCAGCTAATCCTCATACTTGGGTACAAATGAGGTTTGCAGTCAGAGAAGGGAATCTGGACAGTCACATGGGTCTTGCCATATTCGTAGTCACTTCTCTACCCTTCCACCTACTTCTGCTTCCTGTATTGCTTCTGGACAAGGATGGAACAATGAGACTTGATAGGTCAAATGTGACTTTAGAAAAGGGCCAGAGTTCCTGAGAACCAGAGGGGTTATGGAAGTATGCAGGCCTTAAGGAAATGCCACTTCCTCTGTTCAATAAGGTGCATCAGCAATCCCACATTGCCGCACTACATAATGGGAGACAGAACCCACTCCTCATCCAATACTTCCAAAGGGTGGGATGTAGGAGTGACCCCTCTAAGACGGCCTTGGTGTTGTTCCAGGTGATGTCCCTGCTGGCTTCCCCAAGAGGGTAGAGATGGCAAAGACTCTTGTCCCCACTCAGGATAACCTCCTACTGGCCAGACCAGGTTGTATTATATGACTAATTGATATCTTTGCACTAATAGCTCATTCTTTAAGTCATTCTGCCCTGAATTTGAGCTTGCCAGGAGAGGTCTCCTTCAAGACATTATTTGCAGTATCCAGGACCCCATTACTGTTACACACACCTGTCTCTCTGCACCATACACACTGCTTTCACAATGTTACTGGTGGCAGATCAGACCTGGAGGAAGATGTGGGATTGGGGCGATAATGGGAAATTATCAGCAGAAAAGGATATTCTTCTAAGTTGTCACACTCATTTTATTTTACTTTGATTGAATACTCAATTTGTGAGCGTGAGAAAAAATATTAAAAGATGCTAGAATTGAGATTTAATCCAATTAAACAAAAACATTTTATTTTACTTTCATTAAAAAAAATCTGATTTCAGTAGCTTACTCTTATTTAAGGCAGGAGATGTTTTTCTCAACAGCTTTAAAAAATTATTTTAGGCCGACAGTGACCAGAGGGGAGAGGGGAGGGAATTTCAGGGGAAGGGGGGAAGGGTTTGAAGGAACAAGTATAAAGGACACATGGACAATAACAAGGGGGCGTGGAGATGAGAGGGAGGTGGGGAGGGCTGGGATGGGGGTAAAGGGCAGAAAACTGTACTTGAACAACAATTAAAATTTTTAAAAAATCATTCTAAATGATGGAGGAGTTTTCAGAAGCTTAAAAGACTATTTTATTTCTTTATCTTTAGAGAAAGGGAAAGAGAGGGAAATATCATTTTGGAAGTGAAACACTGATCATTTGCCTCTCATATTCACCCTGACCTAGGACCAAACTTGAAACCTAGGCATATGTTCAGACCAGGAATCAAACTGGTAACCTTTGTTTTGCAGGATAACACCCAACCAACTGAGCCACACAGGTCAGGGCTCAACAGATTTTTTTAGATATAATTTACATACCATAGAGGTCACTGTTTTAATTACATGCCATAATTGTTCACTGTACAATTCAGTGGTTTTTTAGTGTATGTACAGAGTTGTGCTACAAGTTCATGACCCCCCACAAAAATCACCATTAGCACACCCCCACCCTTTCCACTCGATCCCTAAGTAATCCCTCATGTACTTTCTGTCTCTATAGATTTGGCTATTTTGGACACTTCATATAAATTAAGTCACACGATATGCAGTCTTTTTGACTGGCTTCTTTCACTTGGCAACATTTTTCTTTTCCTGTGTGCTGTAGTTATGTGCCTGTACTTTATCCCTGTTTATGGTTCCATATTCCATTGTGTGTGTTAACTACATTCTCTTTATCCATGAACCAGGTCATGGGCATTTGGCCATTTTTACTTTTTGGCTGTTATGAATGACACTGCTGTGAACTTCTTGAGTGTAACACATTTTGTGTAGACACACGTTTTCTATTCTCCTGGGTATTTCCATTCTCCTTGGAGCTGGACTGCCAGAATGTGCTAACTCTACATTTAACTTTGTGAGGAACTGTCAAACTGTCTTCCAGAGCAACTGCAAAACTTTACATTCTGATCAGCAGTGTATGAGGGTTCTAATTACTCCACATCTGCACAAATGACATATTTGATATTGGTTACTATATCTTTTTTTTATTATAACTATCCTAGTAGATGGAAAGTAGTATTTCCCTGTGGTTTAGATATGCATTTCCCTTTTGACTAATGATTTCGACCAACTTTTCATGTGTTTATTGGCCATTTGCTTATGTACTTTGGAGAAATATTTATTCAATTCCTTTGCCCATTTTTTAGTTGGGTTGCTCATCTTCCATTGCTGACATGTAGAATTTCTTTATATATATATATTCATTCTGGATATGGGGACTTTATCAGGTATGTGACTTGCAACTACTGTCTCCCATTCTGTGGGCTATCTTTTCAGTTTCCTGAAAATGTCCTTTGAAGCACCAAGTGGTTAATTTTGACGAAATCCAATTTTCCTATTTCTTGTTATTTAGGTGTCTTATCTAAGAAATTATTGCTTAATATAATGTAACAAATATTTATACATACATTTTCTCCTAAGTTTTATAATGTTAGCTTTTACCTTTAGGCTTTTGATCAGCTTTGAGTCCATTTCTGTATGTGGTGTGATATAGTGGCCTAGCATCATTCTTTTGCACATGGATATCCAGTTGTCATAATACCATGTATTGAAGGAACTCTTCTTTCCTCCACTGAGTTGTCTTGGCACCACTGTCCAAAATCAATGGACCACGGATGCATAGTAGTTCCTTTCTCGAGTCTCAATTCTATTCCACTAATTTATGACTACCTTTATGTCAGTACCCTATCACATAGTATTGCTCTCTCCTCTTATGAGGACACCAGCCCCATCATGGCAGCTCCATCCTTATGACCCATCTAAACATAATTACCTCACAAAGCCCTCACCTTTTCCTGCCAGCCCATTGGGGTTGAAGTTTCAACATATGAATATTTGGGAGACACAACTGTGCAGTCCACAACATTCATGATAGGTCTCTCCAGATTTTCTATTTATTCTTAGTTATGGCAGATTGTGTGTGTCTTTTTAGAAATGGGTCCATTTGTTGGCACACAGGTTGTTATGGACTGAATTGTGTCCCTCCCTGTATACCAAGGCTCTATCCTCTGATATGACTATATTTGGAGACAAGGCCTTGAAAGAAGCAATTAAGGTTAAACTAGGCCATAAGAAAGTGGCCCTAATCCATATGATTGAAGTCCTCATAAGAAGGAGGCATCAGGGAAACACATGCACTGAGAAGATCCCAAGGGAGGAAATGGCAAGAAGGCTGCTGTCTGCGACCCAGGAGAGATGCCCAGTTGTCAGTACTTTGACCTTGGCCTTCCAGCCTCTAGAACTGTGGAAAGGTAAACCTCTGTTGTTTAGTCCACCCAGTTTGTGGTATTTTGTAATGGCAGCCCTAGTAGATGAATACACCACTGCTCATAGTACTCCCTAGCAATCCTTTTGATTTCTGTAAGGTAGGTAGTGATGTCGTCCCTCACGTTCCTGATTTTTAGTAATTGGGGCCTATCTTCATTCTCCTCCTTAGTGTAGCTAAAAGAGGAAAATGAAGATAGGTTTGCCAGTTTTGTTGATCTTTGTAGAGCCATTTTTTTGGTTTCATTAATATACTCTACTGTTTTTCCATTCTCAATGTATTTATACTATATTTTTTATTATTTCTTTCTTTCTGCTTGCTTTGCATTTAGTTTGCTCTTCTAATTTCCTAAGGTGGAAGGTTACATTATTAACTTGAGCACTTTCTTCCTTTTTTATATAGGGATTTTGACCTACATATTTGCCTTTGCACACTGCCTTTACTCATCCCATAAAATTTGGTATGTTGTTTCATCTTTATTTATCTCAATATACTTTCTAATTTTCCTTATTATTCCTTTTTTGACCTATTAGTTACTTCAATTTTTAAATATGCTTATTCATTTTAGAGAGAGTGGGAGAAACATTGATTTGTTGCCTCATATACATATCCTGACCAGGGATTGAACCCACGACCTAAGTATGTGCCCTGACTGGGAATCGAAACTTCATCATTTTAGTGTATGCGATGATGCTCCAACCAACCAAGACACGCTGGCCAGAGCAAGCTATTGGTTGTTTAAGAGAATATTGTTTAACTTCTACATACGTGTACATTTTCCAGTTTCCTCCTCTTGCTTCTTTCCAGTTTCATTCCACTGTAATGGGCGAGCATGCTCTGCATGATTTCAACCCTTTTACATCTATCACAACTTGTTTTATGGCTTTGCATAGAGTACATTCTGGAGAATATCCCATGTGCACTTAAGAATGTGTATTCTTCTGTTATTGGATAGTGTTCTGTATACCTTCAGTCTAGTTGGATTATAGTGTTGTTTACACCTCTTTATATCTTTGCTTTTTCTCCCTATTCTACCCATTATGAAAAGTAGAATATTCAGTCCACAAACATTACTTGTTAACTATTTATCCCTTCAAGTCTGTCACTTTTTGCTGTATGTATTTTAAACTGTTTATATGTTTATAATTGTCTTCCTGAGGGATTGTCCTTTTCTTATAAGATGAACTTCGTCTCTATTAAGTTTTTGTCTTAAAGTCTACTTTTGCTTATATTTGCTATACATTATCCACCTTTAGCCATCTGTGTAGTTTGTTTTTGTCCAGCATTTCTTTTCTTTTTTTACAACCTCACCCGAGGACATGCTTATTGACTTTAGAGAGAAGGGGATGAAGAGAGAAAGAGACAGGGAGAAACGTAAGTATGAGAGGGAAATATCAATTGGTGCCTTTCACACGTGCCCCAACAGGAACCAAACCTGCAACCCAGGTGTGTATCCTGACCTGGAATCAAACCTGTGACCTTTCAGTTTGGGGGACAATGCCAAACCAAAGCCACACTGGCCAGGGCGACATATCTACCTTCTAACTGTATTGTTTAATGCATTCACATTCAATGTCATTTATGTGGTTGTGTTTACTTTAGCCATTTTGCCTTTTCTGTGTCTCATGACTGTTCTGTAGGAACCTTACACATTTTAAATAATATTTTGCCACTCCACTCTGGGTACTGACCCCTCGCACCCAGGGCTTGTTATTGCTACTTGCTTGTTTGTTTGTAAAATACTCCATTGGCTGGCTGGATTATTTTAGCGAGGTCTTTCTCCTCCCTCGTGTGAAGAGTCTACGTTGCCCCTCAAGCAGGTTGAGCCCTGGTATGCCCCCAGTCACCCGGCATGACAGGTTTGGGAAGGGATCTCCTCCTCTCTTTCGCTGACTGCCCCCAGCTGCGGAATCACTCATTACACACTGACGGACTGCTCAACGGTTTCCACAGTACCCTGTGCCATAAGTTGCTCTACAAGGGAAAGTTTTTCAGGCCACCGCTTGATACATACGCGTTCTGACCTTAGAAGGGGTCCTCGCAAATGTCTTACTCACTGGTTCTGTCCTGCAAACAAGCCTGCCATGGTGCAGTCTGCTTCTTGTGTCTCCTCTCACTTGCCTTTGACCACAGCCGCCACTGTTCTTAAGAGCATTCTTAGGTCTGCTATACTTTCAGTTCCTTTGGAAAGAGACTAGCAGCTGCTTCATGGTTTGCTTCTTCTGCCAGGACAGATGGGAGCCAGTGATCTGCAGCCCGTGGTGGGGCGGAGTTCAGCACTCAGTGCAGGGAGTGGTGGCAGCCTCAGCAGCCTGAGGTCTTCTGGCTTAGAACCACCACTTCGTGAATGGGCGCGACAGTGACTAGGGCCTCGGCCTTCCCAGCCCACAACACCCAAGTAGAGCCTCCATTCCATGAGAGGGGCTAGAGAAACGAAGGGAGTCCCATCTGTCACCTTTACTCCTGGGCCTTAGCCTCAAACATAGCTAGGGCAGGCTTCTGGTCAAGATGGTGACTAGGCAGACATGGCTTGCCTCCTCGCACAACCACATCACCATTACAACTAAAATAAATATACAACAACCATCACTCAGGAACGTCAGAAATCGAGTTGAATGAGTCTGACAACGATGGAATTAAAGAAACCACATGCATCCAGACTGGTAGGAGGGGGTGCAGACACGGAACAGGCTGGTCCCACAGCAATGCGGATAAAAATGCGGGAGGGATATCTCAGGAGTGAGGAGTCCCAGCCCTAACCCCAGGCCCCTCAGCCCAGGGTTCCAGTGCCAGGAAGATAAGTCCCCACAACGTGTGGATGCAAAAACCAGCGGGGATTGAGTTGGTGGAGAAGGCAGCTAAGGCTTAAGTAGCTCCTCTTGGGGAACCCACACATGGACTCACCTGCTCAGACTCGCTCCCTCTGAGCTCCAGCACCAGGTGGCAGGTTGGAGGGCACCAGTGGTGCACAGGGAGAGACCGAAGTGTCTGGCATCAGGGCAAGCAGAGGCCAATGTCCCTTTGCTGAGCCCTCACCCCACAGAGCCAGTAGGCTGTTGCCATATCTATGACTCCAGCAACCTGGCTAACACTGTGACCCTCTGTGGAGATCAACCGAAGCTCTGCCCCATCCAATTTAGAGGCCCAACAAAGCTACTTTTCCACAAGAATGGATGGTCTTGGCTCCTGAATCCTTTCAAACAAGCAACAGCTGGCTTCAGTGAGCCCTACCAACAGGAAGATTAGAGTTACAGTTTGGCTTCACCTGCAAATCTGCAAGCCCAGCACAAGTAGCAGCCATCTCAGATTGCTTTACAGCTCAGGCAGGGTAGCCCCAGGCAAAATACAGGTGGGGGCTGACCTTGGCCTGCACCACCTGGGAAACCCCAGAGCCTGTGCACCCCGTAGACAGCTACAGACCATGTCAGAGCAGCACCACCCTGCCCATGCTCAGCTGATCCTCCACAGAGAGCAGAGGTTGGTGGTCAGTGGTCACAGCCAGTCCTTGCAACTGACTGGCCTGGGTAAATCCATCCCATTGATCTGTCAACAGCAACCAAGGTTCAACTACAAGAGTAGAGTGAACTCATCCCACACAAAGGGCACACATCGAGTACCCAGCTTGAGTGATAGGAGAGGCTATGCCACTGGACCCTACAGGACACTGACTACATAAGGCCACACTACCACGGCACAGAGTCAAAGCATCTCTCCCTAATACATAGAAACAAACACAGGGAGGCTGCCAAAACAAGACAAAGAAACACGGCCCAAATGAAAGAACAGATCAAAACTCCAGAAAAAGAAATAAACAAGATAGAGATAAGTAATCTAGCAGATGCAGAGTTCAAAACACTGGTTAGAAGGATGCTCAGAGAACTTAGTGAGGACCTCGGCAGCATAAAAATGATCCAGTCAAAAACGAAGGATACACTCCCCTGGCTGGTATAACTCAGTGGATTGAGTACCAGAGGACTTCAGTTTGATTGATTCCCAGTCAGGGCACATGCCTGGGTTGCAGGCCAGTTCCCGGCAGGGGACACATGAGAGGCAACCATACGTTGATATTTCTCTCCCTCTCTCCTTCCCTTCCCTTCCCCTCTAGAGATAAATAAATTGTAAAAAATCTTAAAAAAAACCCGAAGGATACACTAATTGAGATAAGTAACAATTTACAGGGAAACAGTAAAATGGATGAAGCTGAGAATCGAATCAATAATTTAGAACATTAGCAAACAAAAACAACCATGCAGAACAAGAAGGAAAAAGAATCCAAAAAAATAAGGGTAGTATAAACAGCCTCTGGGGCAAGTTTTTAAAAAAAATATTTTATTTACTTATTTTTAGAGGGAGGGGAAGGAGAAAGAGAGAGAGAGAAACATCAATGTGTGGTTGCCTCTCGTGTAACCCCTACTGGGGTCCTGGCCTGCAACCCAGGCATGTGCCCTGACTGGGAATCAAACCCTCGACACTTTGCTTCACAGGCCCATGCTCAATCCACTGAGCTACACCAGCCAGGGCTGGGACAAGTTTAAGAGGTCCAACATTTGCCTCATAGAGCTGCCAGAAGAAGAAGAGAAAGAGCAAGAAATTGGAAATCTGTTTGAAAAAAATAGTGAAAGAACACTTCCCTGATTGGGTGAAGGAAATAGACATGCAAGCCTAGGAAGCACAGAGAGTCCCAATTATGATGGGTGCACTGAGGCCCACTCCAAGACACATGATTACTAAAAGGCCAAATGTTAAAGATAAAGAGAATCCTAAAAGCAAGAGGAGTTATTTACTGGAAAGGTGCCAGATGGGAGAGGGGAGAGGGAGAATGGGTGAAAAGGTGAGGAGATTAAGAAGTAGAAATAGGTAGTTACAGAATAGCCATGGGGATGTCAAGTGCAGCATAGTAAAGGGAGTAGGCAAAGTATTTATGCACAGGACCCATGGACATGAACAATGGTGGGGGGATTGCCTGAGGGAGTGGTGGCTGCTAGGTGGAGGGGGGGTAAAGGCAAAAAAATCAGGACAATTCTTGTAGCATAATCAATAAAATATAACTTAAAAATGATAAAAATAGCTAGGGAAAGGATGAGAAATGCTGATATCCTCCTTTACCTGAAAGAAAGCCCTTGGCCTGGAAGCTGGAGAGGGGGAGTCTGTGCTCTCAGTGGGCTGCAGCAGTTAGAGTCTCTGACTTGCCAACCTAATGCTGTATTTGTCTTGGCTCAAATAACATCCATCACTACAGAATATTCATGTTTTTTGAACAGATTTTTTTTCTATCTGCTGTTTTGCCTGAGAACTATTTACAGAGGTTTTAATAGTTTTTTAAAATAATTTGAAACAGTTCCACTAAGACATGAGTCAGTGGAGATTCTCATTGTCATGCTAGGAACTTTTCTAATTACTTTTTTTAGCACTTCCTAAATTGCATTTTGCAAGCCTTCCTAAAGCAGTTTACATAGGATCCAAGTAACTTTAATCAGTACAATATAGGGTTTATACAGATTTTAAGAAATTGAACCTCCAGTAGAAGTATGTTTTAGAGATTGGGAAGATGCATGAAGAAAGGAACATGAGAAATTTAAAAGAATAGAATAAGTATCATAGAAATAATTTAAGTGAACAATTTCAGCCTTGTACAGCTAAAGACAACTAAAATCAACTGTGATCTTGAGCAACTGTTTTTCTATACCTCAGCTATCTCATCTCCACAGTGGGGCTAATATCTTCCTAATAGGGTTGATCTCTCAAGAAAAGTAACTATTATTACTAATACAGCAAATTTGACATTAACATCCCACCATCACCACCAACAATCCCTCACAATCCTCCATGTCCCCCGAAACCAAAACTTATGTGGGGCTTACCCTAACCTGTTTCTGAGGTTGTTGTGCTTGAGGGCATGACACCCAAATCCTGGAAACTAAGGGATTTAAATCCTCATTAACTCTCCAAACTCCATTCTTCTCTGTCCTCTACTTAAGATGGATCTTAGAAAGACCTTAAGTTACCACTTAGCTTTCCTTTCTCTGGGTACCTTCTACCATAACCACAGTACCTTACTCCAGGTTGGGCTGCTTCTATCTACATACAGATTGTCAAGTAAACAGGCCAGGCCACAGAATGGCATCTGTCCACAGCACAAAGCTCCAATTCATATTTCTAAGTTATATTCTCCCAGAATGAATAAAGATTAGTGTATCAGTAATCAGCCAAACTTGACTTGTTCTGTGTAGCTTGAAAAATGAACACTCCTATTTTAAAAGTCAAAATAAGGCAGAACTGATTTACTAGAAATTAGGTAGGAACACCAGAGTAAAATAAGGAGGGGCCCCCCAAAACCTGGAATTATCTTCTGGAGGGCTTCCCCAGCTAGGTGAGTGTTCTAGGAACCCATCTGCATCAGTGTACCAACTGGTGTTGTTGTGAGAGGCTGTGTTCAGTGTCAGTGAAATTTTTTTTACTCTTTCAACATGTTTGCCCATTTCATGATGGGTGATTTACGAGCACACCTGCCCACACCATGCTGAGCGTTCAGCAGTTTTTGACCAAAAAACAGCGTTACTCCCATGCCCCACCGTCCTCCCTACTCACCCCATATAGCCCCCAGTGACTTTCTTTTGTTCTCTAGATGAAGAAAGTCCTTAAAGGGAAAGGTTTTGCCAATGGAAAAGTAGTGAAACAAAAAATGGCAGAAGCACTAAAAGTTTAGTATCAAAATCAATGAGTTCAAAAACTGTTTTGAGCAGTGGAAAAAACCATCTCAATAGGTGTGTTACATCAAATGGAGAATAATTTGAAGCTGACTGCAGTTTAACCATGTAAGAATAATTTTTATAAATAAATTCCATTTGGGGGGCCCCCCTCATATACTCTATTTTCTACTCCCCTTCTATTTGATTTTTACATCAATTTTTGTTGACAGGAGAACTCAATACTCTTATCTGTTAGAAACCAACATTTTTGTTCCTTGGATGATGATCAGAATGAGTGGGAGCTGATTTCAAGACAAAAGATGACATTGTGAAATATGAATGAGATCAATGTAAATACCATGGACCAAATTCGACTTGGCAGTCTTATTGGGTTTTTCAGGCCAATTGCAAAACCCACTCCTTAAGAATAAAAAGGGGGAGCCCTGGCTGGTGTGGCTCAGTGGATTGAGTGCTGGCTTGCAAACCAAGTATCACTGGTTCGATTTCCAGTCAGGGCACACGTCTGGGTTGCAGGCCAGGTTCCCAGTGGGCTCGCTCAAGAGGCAACCACACATTGATGTTTTTCTACTTCCCTTTCCCTCTAAAAATAAATGAATGAAAAACTCTTAAAAATAGAAAAAAGAATAAAGAGGGTAAATCCCTACGTAGCAAACGTGATTTCTTAAATTACTTGAAATGTTTCCCCCTAATAACCACATACACCGTAACAGAACTGTTATAAAATTCAAATTACCAGGGGTTCAAATTAAGGTTTACTGCATTTATAAGGTTAATCAAACCCCATCAACCACCACAGCACCCCAATATTAATTAGGAAAAAAATCCTAATCATTAAAATGATACCAAACAAGGATTGGCATATGAAAGCTGAGACTGAGGCAGTAAATGCTTTCTTGTTGAAATGGTCTTATTTTCCATGGACATTTTGGATTTAGGGCAAAATTTTTAAATGAGGGTGCAAAGGAACAGCGACAAGTTAAATAACAAGTAAAACAAAGAAGAAGTTCAAAGAATGATTGAAAACTCCCCAAAACAGCTCTGGCTGATGTGGCTAAGTGCATTGAGTGCTGGCCTGTGAACCAAAGGGTCAACAGTTCAATTCCCAGTCAGGGCACATGCCTGGGTTGCAGGCCAGGTTCCCCATGGCGGGGGGCATGTGAGAGGGAACTACACACTGATGTTTCTCTCCCTCTCATTCTCCATCCCTTTCCCTGTGTCTATAAATAGAAAATCATTTTTTTAAAAAAATCCCCAAACAAGAACCCTAGACTAAATTAAACAAACCCATGGGTTAAATGAGGACGCCTGAGCCATTCTCTGAGAACTGTCCCTGAGACCTATTTAAACTTGGAAGGGAAAAAAGTTTTAGAATTTGCAACTGGCAAGAGAGCATGCATAGTATGTGGAAGGCAGCAATAACTGATGAATTTTGTATTGTGCACTGTATGCACATTAGCAGAATTAATCCTCACATCAGATAGGAGTAAATTCTCTACATTTTTCTTGGGGACTAACCTTTATGTTTGTTTGCATAAGAAATGCACTTAAGAGTTCCATTCATTTTTCTACTAAGCCTGAAAACTTAAAAAAAATCCCCTAACTAGAACCTCCCTAAAATACTAAGAGGCATAAAAATACACATTTCAATGTCTTCTTGGGGTGTCCAAACTTTTGGCATTCCTGGGCCACACATTAAATACCATGCAACACATAATCACAAAAAATCTCATATTTTAAGTAAATTTACAATTTTGTCTTGGGCCACATTCATAGCCACTGTGGGACACATGTGCCCCATGGGCCACAGGTTGGACACCAAAATGATCTTAGCCAGAATCAAAAGGAAACACAATCCTCAAAATACACATGCATGACTTTGGAGTTTCCATTTCGTGGAGAATGGGAAGGAGTAAAGTGGAACCAAATATCGTCACCCCATTAACAAAATATAGGAGCTATGAGGAGAAAACTATAAGCAGCTAATTCTGGATGAAATTAAGGCTTTTGTTTCCTAGCTGTGTGACATGTGGCAAATGACTTGATTTTGTTGAAACTCATGTTTCTGACATGAAAAATTAAATGTACTGCTAATGTTATTCTGGTGCTTGTGAGTACATGGAGTGTGAGTAGCCCTATCAATAACTGTAAAGCTCTTTTTAAAATTCCAGTGCTTGTCACATAATAGAGACTTAAATTTTAAACATAAATCTACAAATAAACAACCCTGCGATGAAATAACCTAGTCTTCCTTTAGCCATCTCTTAGCACTAATATAAAATATAAATATAGGCTACAAATTCCTGCTTGGAAATATCTTCTATGAAGGACAGCCCCATATGTATGTGGATCAAGAGTATGACTCATTGTTTCACATTATTCTCTTATAATCTGTTTGATCATTATAAGCCAGGCCAGAAAAGGTATTTTTACCATGTTGAAAACTTATTATATTTGCCAGCCTTATATTTTTGAGGCAAAAATGTACTTTAACAATTATTCTGCCTTAATATTTTTCTTTTTTGAGAACTACTAATCACAATTATAATAAAATGACCAGCAACCCCCCCCAAACTGAAAGGATTACTTGGTAATATGAGAATGTCAATGCTCCGGCTGGTGTAGCTCAGTGGATTGAGCGCAGGCCTGTGAACCAAAGGATTGTGGTTGGATTCCCAGTCAGGGCACATGCCTGGGTTGCAGGTCAGTTCCCAGCAGGGGATGCATGAGAAGCAACCATACATTGATATTTCTCTCCCTCTCTCCCTCCCTTCCCCTCTAAAGATAAATAAATAAATAAATCTTAAAAAAAAACAAAAAAACAAGAAGCCCTGGCTGGTGTAGCTCAGTGGATTGAGCTCGAGCCTGCAAACCACATGATCGTGGTTTGATTCCCAGTCAGGGCACATGTCTGGGTTGCAGGCCAGTTCCCAGCAGGGAACCCATGAGAGGCAACCATACATTGATATTTCTCTCCTCTCCTTCCCTTCCTCTCTAAAGATAAATAAATAAAATATTTTAAAAAACTTCTAAAAAAAAAGAAGAATCTCAAGGGTGCAACATTTTTTGTTCCATAGGATCAGACTAGACAAAATTAACTTTTTTATATAAAAGGCTTGCTCTACTTTATAAATTAAAATTTAACAAAATAATTCACAAGTACCAGCACTTCATTATTAATATTTTAGGTGAACAATGCCCAAAGGTAACAAAAATACCCTAAAAATGACCTACTATACAATTTGGGCTTCAAAACTGTGATATTGTAAATTTTTTAAAAAGCAAAACAAACACTTAAGACAGTTTTATTGCCTTAAATTACTTGACTGCACAATATTCCTAACAAATTAACATACTACCATACAAATTCTACTTAGAATTGTAGCACGGCAAAAATCAGGGGTTTTTATTGGGGGGGGGTTGCTTAATCCCTCCCTTTGTCACCCAAATAAATTCAATAAAAATTTTCAAAAAATGAAACACAGGAACATCCCTAAAATGAATAAATTCTACCAAATAATATTAATGACCTAAATTAAGCAATTTAAAATGGTTTGACTTCATATTTTTTCTATGATGCTCTGTAGAGAATCATAAAAGATACTGAGTAGGCAACCTGACAATGCAAAATTTGCAAATCAAGGTTATTCACTTCAGGTAGCTTTTAAAAAATATTCAGTTCTTAAAAACGTGTAAAACATTAAAAAATGAAAAAAAATCCAGTATCAAATTTAACTTTGTTAATAATTAAGAACTTAGTTAAAATTACCTATTAAATGTCAATAATATCCTGATGAGAGGTAATTTTCAGGCAACTGCCACAGCTGGCAAAGAAAAACATACTAAAGTTACAAAGAAAGGAAAAAAAAGTTTCCTTAAAACTTTGGGAAAATATTGACACCATAAAAAGTTCATTTTATTGAATGTTATATTTGGTTTTCCAGTAACACGTAGCATAAAACATCCTTTATGTATTTCTGTAAAAGACCTAAGATATCAACTGCAAGTGTATGGGATTATCCATCCCAAGAAAACCAACTCATGGGCTCAATGCACAGGTTTCAATTTATTTTGTGCACGTTTGGAAAGTAGCTTTCAATTGTCAGGGGCATGTAATTGAAAAAGATAGTAGAGACTACTTTGTTCTTACCCTTCTCAGCTGGGAAAAAATGAATCATCTGAATATTGTTCTAATATTTGTTATAGAAATTATTTACTTACTCTATTTAAAAAACCTAGCAGATGAAGGGAGAAAACATCAAAGCCTGCTGAGAAGGAATTTTAACATACACTCTTCTATCTTTAAAGAGGGCTATGTTTAATCAATCATGCAGCTCAATGGAAATACCAAGCTGTAAACAGATCCCTACTTCAATTTCCAAATATTGTGAAAATTTGGGCTACTTTCATAGACAAAGGCTATGCCAGAAGACAAAGGTGATACTTTTTTTTTATAAATAACTTCTTTCTCCATTCTAAATACACAAAACAGACAATGTATATATAAAACATGCACCCTTCTTTGGCCAACTTATGTACCTTGAACTGAGTGAGGTTCTTCCAATTGGGAAGGAAATTCTGTGAAACCATACAGCTGCACAATGTGGGCACTTATACTACAAAATAAAAATGCTGGGATACATAACTCAGCTGTTAAAACTTATAAGCTATAAAGACACTAGAAATCTATTCATTTCAAAAAGCTCTACAAAACGAAATGTTGACTAAAGCTTTGCAGGCTGTTATTTAATGCACCAAACAGCCCACATTTAAAAATTTTAACATACTGATCACCTAAGAGTGACCCAGAATATATGTAATGACAAAGACAAAAAAAAGGCCAGTTTTCTTTGATAGTAGGGAGTACCTAGTTCCTCAGATGAAAAAAAATCATAATATTACATGACAAACAAACAAGAATGGACCCAAGAGTTACGTTATAATCTCTGAAACTGGATTATGAAACGGTAACCCCATTTTTCCTTCTTATCAATTTCTCTCCAGTACCTGAGTTAAGGCACAAAGCAGCAAGACTGCAACTGATTCCAAACAACTTGGAATTTTATTGTAAACATCCCATAAAGAATGGCAACAAATCCAGTTTTTTTTCTTTGAAGATAATTGCTTATAATGACTTATAACTGCCAAACAAAACATCTTTTATAAACCAAGCCAGTCTAGTTTACCTTTCTGTACTGAATTTTAGTTTAATGGACATTTTGCCCATATACAACATCACATCAACTATTAACTGAATGATTTTCCATCTTAAAACTTATGGATACTAAAGAACAAACATAAGGTACAGTTTTGTTAATACTTGGTAAGGGATTACAAAAGACAAGGATGATAAGTTACAGGACAAAGAAATAAATTACTGATTGCCATCACCACAGTATTGTTTAAAGAACTAACATTTGTAGTACTGCCTAATGTGTATCTGGTGACATGTGAAAACACGTTTCCCAAATGCATTTCTAAATATTTTTGTATGTGAATTTAAAAGTCAATAACCAATGGCAACTTTAATATGTATCAATAGTCTTATTTTTTAGAAAATACTTATCATGCTTTTATATGTCAAAGTCCCATATTCTAGAATTAAGATAGGAATAACAAATGAGTATACATATAAATAAACAAACACACCTTAACTCTAAACTGCAGGGCCTTTCTACTGTACTTCTGCCATCAATGAATCGTAAATTACCAGTCTCGTTGAAGTGTGCTAAATTAGGTAATGTCTTCATTACAGAAAGAGAAGTGAGGATAAAAGAAGCAGGAGAGGAATGGTGAAAAAGAAACAATCAAGAATAAGGCTACATAACAAATGTCAATAATAGGGCCATCCACATTCCCCAAAATACAGCACCATGAAAAAAATTAAACTTTATATTAGAATTTAATCAAAACTTCATCAACTTGGTAAAGCAACTTCACTAAGAGGTGGAAAGCAAAAAAGCATGAAAATATTTTCACACTATTTTTTTAAAACAAGCCTTAAAAGTGATCTTAGAATATTCTCTTTTCAACAGAACTTTTACATAGCCTCATGTACCACAAAAATGTTGGGGATGGGGTTAACACTTAAAACGATGAACTTGAAGTGTCAAAAGCTTTGTTCCTTTCCCCAGAACTAAAAGGCTGGACACATCAAAGGCTACTAAAAATTATACAAGATGCAAGTCTCCTTTTTGTGAATGTGAAAATTCCAACTTTAAAGTACCAGTTGGTAAATGTGCATAAAATAATTTCCAAGATATATAAGCATGTTTAATACAAGGTTTTTAATTTATCACTACCACAAACATACAAATTTTGAAAAATGTTGAAAAAAGTTTTATCAAAAAGTTTGAAGTGGTATTCACATCTGTTTATCACTGTTATTGTCTGATGACAATCTACAGGATTACAAAAAAAAACAACAAAAGATAAATCACTCAAATTTATTTCCAATTATTTGAAGGCTGAGTTAGATATCTGAGCACACAGTTGCACAAATGAGATTTATGCATTTTACGCTGGGAGAAACAAAGTGCTATATGTAAGAATTCTAGCACAAGTCTGATCTCTGGCAAGGGAAACAAACAAACAAACAAGAAACAAATGAAGGAAGGGCAAATTAAATGAAAAAAATATAGGGGCACATGTACACAACAAATCCTAGATTGTTTATCTAGAAGGTATAATGAAATTAATGATCAAGCAGGTATATATATATACAGGCTAAGCGCTTTATAACAGAGGCAAAGAAGTGGTAGACAGTGAACAGGACTGTCTTCCATACAAAATATTCTTTTTTTTAAATGTCTGAGATAAAGTGTGCCAAGTTGGAAAAAATCTACATACACACTCGCACACACACACACATATAAACAAATTTAGTCACTAGGCTAACAGACTAGTGAGTGTTTGGAGAGCATCTGATTGCTGGAAGAGATACACATAGCAAGCCATAGATAAAAAACACACAATTCAGTTTTCATAAACATATACACATGCTAAGATCTTAAAGCTGGGGATTAAAACATTAGCATTCATGAGAAATATTACAGTTCACTGACTATTAATATCTAGCATAGGATTAGGCCTATACATCTGAGAGCTCTCATGAACCTAAAAATAACAGTGGTTTTTCTCCTTAGCAACTCTTTTAAGATTTAGACTTTTCTTCAACCTTCTTAACCCATTTCCTACTTGCTTTGCTATGGCTAAACCCAGGTCTTATTTAGGTTTAAATGGCCTCTAAAAATTAAAGCAATAAAATATTCCATGTGATACAAATTACATCACATTCACAGGAGGCAGCGTTACAAAAAGAGCAAAGTATAAACTGTGGGGGAAAGTCCAGATATAAAAGTAAAAATACATCTTTCCAAACTTTTATTCTCACAATTATTAAAATAATTTGCATGCAAACAGAAATGATCTGTTTGTTTTGTAATAAATGATAACTATGCTCATCTAAACACACCCTGGTGACTAACTCTTTAAATCCTAATAACTGAAATCAACATTACAGCAAAATGCTGTCACTAGTATTTTCACAGTATCTCACTACATATAAAATATGCTTAAAATGTCTTTAGCCTTGTTATCCTAAGTATCTAAACCTAGAAAATCTTGACATCTGGGGAATAAGTGTGGCGTTTTTATTTTTCAAAATAAATTATAAATAAAGCTTCAGACAGCTAAAATCACACAGATGGTAATTCTTCTACACTTTGAGAGGTCAGCTCTTCATAGAAGAATGTCACCAAAAAATTTCACACTAAAATAATACATGATACTATTTGGGTAAATCCATGAATTTAAGTAACTTAAGTTACTTTGATTAGGGTAGGCCAGAGTGTTATTGATTCCAGGAAAACATAGGCACAAATTTAGTCTAAATGTCCAAGAGATGAATAACTAAATTAGTACATTTTAGCAAAACTCAAATGTAGACTTTCAAAAATGGACAATTTGAATCTGTACTATGGTAAAAGTGGCAGTCTAGTGACAACCAGTAGCTTTGATTTAGTTGGAAAAAATGACAAAAAAATAAAATCAGGTTGATCTACTTGTCCAGTAACAGAATTTAGTGCCATTAACAAGTCATAAAAATACTTTCTTCAAGCCTGAACATTTCTACTGCAAGTGAAAATTGCTTAAAGATGTTAGTCTAAGAATAACCCTCACCTGACCCAACAAAAAAAGCAAAGTTATGTGTGTACTCCTTCCTCTGCACTTAAGGATTTTCAGATGCGTGAAATGATGGAAAGCATGAGACAAACACGTCAGCTTAAGTATTCTGGGATTACTAGGCGGAACATTAAGAAGTTTCATTTATCCCCACAAGTCTGATCTAAGCGCAAGAAGTCTGCTGTTACAAAAACAGACATCAATATATATATTCATTCCCTCCTGCCTCAAAAATCTAAGGATCTGACAAATTAGCAAATTTGCAATCTCTCAAATTTGAGGAATAAAATTGATCTGGGAACTCAAGCTCACTTATGGAACTATGTGCACTCTAATGCTGTAAACAAGGTCATAAGGGTTTAAGTTTTTTCTTCTACAACATCATAACTCAAAATCTCAGTGTGCAGTGCAATAAGGTTCTTTTCTGCAAGATTGTAACAGAAGAACCTTTCGGAATGGTATGAGCAGAACCTTTTATGGTTGATTCAAAATATTAGCTAGCCAAAACATGCCAACTCAAACTAGGTGTTTTGTTACATTTTGAAATTCAAATAAAAACCAGCCACTCACAGCTGCTAAACAGTAAGTAGGAGGAGAAATTCATAAGCAGTTGTCCAAGTCTACTTACATAAATATGTTCTAAGAAAAGTCTAATGTAGAGCATACTATGCTTATACAAGTTTGTTAATTACAACCATTAATTTGAGAGCCAGTATGATTAACAATCTCTCAGCTTATAACTTATGAATATTCATTTCCACCAAGCTTGTTCTATTTCTCCTTAGTCAGTAATGAATAACAGCATCTATTTTTCTTAATGTTTCCAGTAGTTGTAGTTAATAGAGGTAGCTGAGCTACTATTCAAAGAAGTTATTCTTTGTGGATGAGGATTTTTCAAATGTTTAAGTTATTCTTTAAGCTACAGAAGTTCTATTAATGCAATAAAATATAACAGGAAAGGAAAATGGATGCAAGAAACTTTTGCATTTGGCACCTTGTCTAGATTGATACCTCAAGTATTCTTTTTTAATAAAGTTAATGCACACATCAGAACACACCACAAAGATTTGCTACATATTTACAAGGCACCAACCCTTTCTCACCTTTAACATGAATTAAGCAAATCAATGAAAAGTGTATCAAGATCCCCCCACCCCCCAAAAAAAACTGCAGTATAAATATATACTTCAGTTCAGTACAATTATTGAAAGTTTGGCCTGGGAAGAGTAAAATAATCCAGATCGTTCTTACAATATAGAAACTGTAAACATTTAATAGCTGCCTTTAGGATTGGTGTATTGTGCAAAAGTTATTATTACTGGGTACAGGAATCAAAATGGCAAAAACAAACTATATAAAACTCTGTAAGAAGGTGCTATACTTCTGTGATACAAAAGCAAAAGAGGGATATTCTGTTGAGATAAAAATGTCATGCTACTCTTTAAGAAGCTGAACGCTCCTTTCATGTAGTAAATCTGTAGTGTGTCTGTGGTGTGTGTGTATATGTGCGTGTGTGGTGTGTGTGTGTGTGTGGGCAGATTTTTTTTTTAATTTAAGGCCTAATGAGTAAGGCTTGTTTGAACAAATGAAGTGTGGAGATCAAAAGTCTTGAAACAAATGTATACTGGCAAAATGGAAAAGCACCAATGTGAAAGGAAACATAAGTCCCCACACAACTTGCTTTGTAGATTTCCTGGTAAATTCCCTGCAGTAGAAGGCCATTGAATTTTTAGAATTATTCTAAATTTATTAACTGTTAATAATTCCATCCCATGAGATGGCTAACCCTGGCTTTTTCGGTCATTTTACGCACTCTGCCTGATCTGGATGTACCAAGATTCAGAGGATCTTCAGTGGACACAAAATTGTCATTATCAGAATCATCATTATATAAAACGGTCCTCCTGCCTTGGTTTCTTGTTTTAATTCGAGGCAGTCTACTGAAGCGTCCTGAAAACATGGTATCAAATTCATCATCTGCAATACGTGCACGTTTGGCTCTGGTGGCTCCTCTAGAAGCACCTCTTCCTCCTCTCCCTCTGCCTCTCCCTCTAGTGCCACCTCCTCCTCTTCCTCGACCCCCTCGTCCCCTGCCTCCTCGTCCCCTGCCTCCTCTACTCCATCTACCCCATCTGCCCCATCTACCCCTTCCTCCTGTGCCTCTGGTCTTCCAGTTTCTTTTTCCATTGGCATATTGCTTTCTGAGTTTTCTTTTAGGCCTAGTTTGTATGAATTTGCTATAGTCATGGTCTCCATCTACATAATCTTGATCTGTCCTGGAAGTTGATTCAGAGTCAGAATCAGAACCACAGGAACTTTCAGAACTTAAACTGGATCCTAACTCTCCACTTTCTGAGGAAGATAAATGTGATTTCTCTTTTGTTTCTTTTTTCTCTTTCTCTTCTCTTTCCACGCTTTCATCTTCTTCCGACGCACTAAGTAGCTTTCTCTTGACTCCTGTCCGGGGCTCTCTGCCATCATCATTTGTAAGGGGTCCATCAGCGGAGTGATCTAAATCAAGATGAATGATTTTTTTAAAGTTAAGCTTTGACATTGGCAAAATGGTCATTTAGGTTTGAAAGTAACATTAACAGTCTATAAAATTATTTATACTTAAAGATAGATGGGGTAAAGTCATGGAGAATGTTGCAGTATGTATTTAAATCTGTTGGAAATGGAAGATAGCCAAGTTTTGATTTTTGTCTGATTGCTTTTTGGTGGGGAGGGGAATGTAGAGGGATGGTGGGGGGTTAGATAGCTGGGCAGGAATTTCAAGGGCTTGAACCCTAGGAAGAATGATCTGAGAACATGCGTCTGAATAATTTCATTCATTCACTAAATGAACATTTAATGGTAATCTACTATGGGCCAACCATTTCTTAGAGCTTGAAATATGGCAATTATGAGATAAAGTCCTTGTTCTTTAAAATTCTATTTTAGGAGGAATAGCTTACTTGACATGAACAATTACATAATATGATTTTAAAGTAATAAAATGTGCTATAAATAAAAGAGGGCAAAAAAGAGTGTGAATGTATGTTTGAAGAGTACTTTATTTAGGGAAAACTTTTCTGCAGAGGTTGTATGTAAAAAAAAAACTGAATGAAGTTAACTCTGGGGAAACAACATTCCATCAGAGAATACAGAAATGCAGTGTAACTAGAGTGGAAGAGAAAAGCGGGGTAGTGGGAAATAATTTCCAGCAAAGGGTTTTACAGTTGAAGAATGACAGGATCTGATTTCCATTTTTAAAAGAGTGCTATAATTGCTGTAGAAAGAATAGATTATGGAAGAAGAGATTGGAAGCAGCAATCAGTTGGGAAGCCACTGCAATAGCATAGATAAAGCACCATGAGGGATGGAACAACAGAAGTGTTGAGGAATGACTGGATTTGGAGTATTTCCTCCTAGCCATGCCACCAAAAATGGTTTTTACTTTTAAAGTCCCAACCGACGGGAATAGCTGATGGATTGGATGTCAAGTGTTAAAGAATGAAGATCCAGTAACTTCATTTTATAGCCTGCAACTGGGTGAAGGGTAGAGATATTTCCTGAGTTGGAGAACACTGAAGGAGGAATCGGTTTGGGCAAGCTGGTAGAAAAAAGATAAAGATTTTAGTTTTGAATACTACTAGACACACAAGTAAAAACATTTAAAAAAGGAAAAGAAAAAAAGCAGGTGAATATACCAGTGTAGAGGTTCAGGGGAGACTTGGATAAAGCTACAGATATAATTTTGAGAATTTTCTGTAAACAGATGACATTTAGTGTCAGGAGAACTGAGAGAGCTCATTGACAAAGCAAGTACCTCAGGTAGCTGAGGACTGAGATTTGGGATATTTCAACATTTAAAAATAAAGAACAGGCAAACATAATTGAGAAGGAATAGCCAGTCAGGTAGGAAGTAAACTGAAAATAGTAGAAAAAGCAAAGCCTAGGGTTATATGCTAACCAAGATTACTCTAATACTCTTGGTATTAGGGACTAAACTACATTACCCCAAAATACGTATATGGAAGCCCTAACCCCTAATGCATTTTTATTTGAAGACAGAGCCTTTAAGATGTTCTTAATTAAAGTGAAGTCACAAGGGTGGGCCCTAATGCATAACGACTGGTATTGTTATAAGAAGACACACAAATGCTTGCTCCCTCTCTCTCTATGTGTGTGGATGGACAGAGAAAAAAAGCCATGTAAGGACACAGCAAAAAGGTAGCCCTCACCAGACACCAGCCCTGCTGGCATCTTGATCTTCGACTTTGAGCCTCCAGAACTGTTGGAAAATAAATGTCTTTTTGAAGTATAGGAAGAGCTGCTCAACATGTCTATCCTTAGGGAAATGCAAATCAAAATCACAGTGAGATATCACCTCATACCTGTTTTAAGAGCTAGTTTCAAAAAAATAAAAGATAAGTGTTGGCAAGGATGTGGCCAAAAGGCAACACATTTGCTGTAAATGTTTGGTGAGAATGTAAATTAGTACAGCCACTATGAAAATCAGTATGGAGTGTTCTCAAAAAATTAAAATACAACTACCATATAATCCAGCAATTCCACTACTGGGCATATATATAAAAGGGAACTGAAATAAAGAAATCTGTATTCCCTTGCTCACCACAGCATTATTCACAATAGCCATGATAGGAAATAACATATATAATAATGAATTATTTAGCCTTAAAAACGAAAAAAAAAAAAAAACCTTGCCATTTGTGATAACATGGATGGAGCTGGAGGACATCATGCTAACTAGGCAAAATAAGCAGGATGCAGAAAAAGAAATATTACATGATGTCACTTACCTGTATAATCTAAAATACAGTCATGTGCTGTATGATAATGGGGCAATGACAGACACATATATGATGATGGTCCCATAAGATTGTAATGGCGCTGAAACATTGCTCTCTATTGCCTACTGATGTCACAGCCAGAGTCATGTCATAGAGCAACACACTACTCCCGTGTTTGTGGTGATGCTGCTGTAAACAAACCTACTGTGCTGTCAGTCATATAAAAGCATAGCCCGTCAATTATGCACAGTACATAATACTGGGTAATAGTAACAAGTGGCTACGCTACTGGTTTGTGTATTTAATATACTTTGCTTTTTATGGCCATTTCATAGTGTACTTACTCTGCTTACTTAAAAGATCAAAAGCTTGCTGTAAAACCCTATGCCATGTTAAGGTAGCAGCAGTCCCATACATCCCATGTTCACAGTGTTTATTGATCGTATCATTTTTCTCGTGTTTGATTTAATCTTGTGTTGTTTTGCACAGTAGTATGCTGTACAGTCATGCAGCCTATGCTATATAGACTAGGTGTGTAACAGGGTACACCATCTAGATTTGTGTAAGTAAATTTGATAGTGTTCACACAACCAATTAGCCAAAGATGTGTTCTCAGAACATATCCCTGCAATTAAGCTTGCCGAAGCAATGAGTGACATGGTGGTTGCCATGAGCTGAGGCAGGGAAAATAGGGAGCTATTGGTTAGAGGAGCCAAGTTTCAGATATTCAGGATGAGTAAGTTCTAGATATCTAACATACAGCCTGGTAACTATAGTTAACAGTACTATACTGTATACTTGAAATTTGCTAGGATAGATCTTAAATCTCAATGTATGCAGTAATCATAATAAATATCGTAATTAAAGTTTGATTGTGGTGACCATTTCACAGTATATGCGTATATTGAAACATCAAGTTGTAACTTTCGATATGCACAATTTTTACATCAATGATATCTCAGTGAAGCTCCTAATAACAAATGCCTGTTACAAGCCACCTACTCTGTGGCCTCTTGTTGCGAAAGCCCAAGCTGACTAATATAGTAAGTGACAGCAATAGAAACTCTAAATAAGAGATTTAGGTGGTATTAAAAAGTTATAGAAAAGTTGCTCAGAAAACTTTTGAGGTTTTTCTGCTCGGCAAAAATGTTGCTCAGAAAACTGAGCAACTGACTGGATATGAGGGGCAAAAGGAGAGCCAAAGAACACTAACATTTTAAACTGGGCAACTAGGAGGAAGATGGTGGTGCCATCAACTAAAATAGTGAGGGCAGAAAAAGAAGCAAGCCTGAGAATAATGAATGATAAACACCCAATGGACTTTTTTATGAAACCCTTGGAAATGAGACTGGTAGAATAGAGACACTAGGGCTAGATATATGAATTAGGAGACTCATCAGCATAAAAATGATTGATGTGATGAAGCTATTAGATTCTTTCATTTGTAGAAGACAAGAGGAAAAAATGAAGCCCAAACAAACAGAGACTCTATTAATATACTAAAAACAAAGATACAAGAGAAGCAGTACTGTAGAAGGTAGGCAGTAGAGCTCCTAGAGCGGGTACGCAACAGCGTGCAGTGATGCAGGCAGATCCGAGAGAGAGGGACTAAGACAAGGACAGTGGTTGGGCCACTGGAGAACACTGCTAGTTCTGAAGAAGAAAACTTTTGTAGAGTGGAGGGGTCAGAAGCTAGACTATAAAGGATAAAGGAATATGTAGATGGAAAGAAAATGGCAGCAGGAAATAGGATCTACTCTTCCTAAAAGCTTGATAATGAAGTAAAGGGCAAAATGAGAAGAAAGTGGCATGAGTATGCAACGCGCAGCTGGAGCAGAACAGAGTCAAGAGAAAAACTCGGGGAAATAAATGCAGTGACTATCTTAAAGTAATCAGATATGTAACACTATTCCTCATAGAACAAATAAAAATGTATCTTTAGAAAGTCTATTTGGGGGTTATTTGATATTTCAATAATGATGGAGAAGCTATTAAATCTTTCATTAAAATTTATATAAAATAAAAATATGGACTCTAATAAAACATATTTCTAAAAACATAGTAACTACTCTTCACAAACTTCAAACAGATGAATATATTAGAAGTTTCTTTGAACATATTCAAGGTCCACAACACAGGGCTAAGTATAAGAAAATCTGCATAACAATAACCTTCAAATATTTATAGCTGATGCTTATGACATTGTGCAAAAATAAACCATGTGATGATGAATTATTAGCTCAGGGATTTCTTTTTAACCAGTGAAATTTTTTCCACATATAAAAGTTAGATGGAAGCTCATGAAGTGAATAATAATAAGCTGCTTTGGGTGAATGGAGAAGGCTATTCTGAGGATTCCTGAAGTCACTCTGAATTACTGAGAAAGGCAGAACCCAGTCTAAAAACCACTCAGTTATTGAGAATACCTAAACAAGGTGGTATAGATATAGGTGTTGACTAAAAGAAGGCTCACTAGTCAACCAAAACCCTTTTTCTAAATTGGGGTGGGCTTTTTACAAATGAGCCCTATTTAAAGATGATTTGGGGATTTTATTTGCCTTTCTTATTAATACGGTTTAAATGCGTCTAATACTCTGGTTTTTATGTGCTTGGGGAAAGAGTTCTTCATTTATTTGTTCCTCTCTATTCATTTTACATTTTACTTCATTATATTATTGCAATATTATTGAAAATCTGCTAATAGCCTGTTCTTAGTTGTGGATATGAAACCCTGGCTGCGTGAAATTCAACAATACTCAAATTCTCATTAACTATAAGGACATGCTAATTTTTCCTGTGTAAATACACCAGCTTTTAAATAATTCATCTGCCACTGTAAAGGAACAAAGAATAAATACCGTGTCCATATTTATTCCCTACCTTGTTTAACTGGCAAAACTCTATTCCGAAATGACTTGGCTTTCCCTGTGTCATGGCTATTTCCACTTCGGGTGTATCCACTCAAGCTCGACGAAGACAATGGTCCATCCAGCTCATCATCAAGTAAATAGGCCGAAAGCCCTTCAGCAGCATCTGAAACTGACATTTAAAAAGACCATAATGTTAATTAATACAATTATGGTGTTCAGAAAACTATCTCAGTTATTTTACTCTAACATGACAACTGCACACTGTTTGAAGGAAATATTAATGTTTTGACAACAAATGTTTTAGCACATTGTTAAGCTTTCAAAGACAAAAATGTCAGAAAAACTTGTCCAAGGAAACCACTCCTTCAGACAATAAATCCTCAAATTCTTCCACTGGTGAATCTATTATTGTACGCAGTGCTCTTGGATAGTATAGATGTTAAAAATCATGAAGTTCCAGAATTTTAAAACTAAGAGGCTTTAAAATTCATGTAGTTTTTAAAATATTTTATTTATTTATTTTTAGAGAGAGGGGACGGGAAGGAGAAAGAATGGGAGAGAAACATCAATGTGTGGTTGCCTCTCATGTGTCCCCTACTGGGGACCTGGCTTGCAACGCAGCAGGCATGTGCCCTGACTGGGAATCGAACCAGCGACCCTCTGCTTTGCAGGCCTGTGCTCAATCCACTGAGCTACACCAGCCAGGGCTAATATTCAGGTAGTTTTAACACCTTCACTTAAAATATGAACACACTTAATCTTGTGGCCTAATGTCTAACTTAAGACCACACAGCTAGAGAAAATAATTGGGAATAAAACACAATTCTCTGTATCAAAATCCATGGCTCTTTGTACTATAAACCATACTGCCTTTTCTATAGGCTGAATATCAGCATTGAACTGAAATATATAAAACCAAAGACAAAAGACATATTTACCAGGAGACGAGAAAGGAGAGCTGGTCCTGGCATAAGACACTGAGGTATTCTGGTCATTTTTAGGCTGCAACTTCATTTGTTTCTGTTTCCCTTTTGGACTACAAGCAAAAATATATAACAATTAAGGTTTTTCTCTAGCAGCAACATATTATGATAGACAGTACATACAAGATGTTTATGGTGACCAAAAAAGAGATGTCTGATAATTTAAGTGAAGCACTTCAAATTGGTAATGTAACCAAGTTAAATTTAAAGCATTCAAATGAAAAGTATTGGTATAACAAAATCCACATAAACAAAGCTTTGGATTACCATCTCCATCTTCACACAGGTGCAAGATTTCTTTAAAAAAATGTCTTGGGTCTTGGGATCCCCTCAAGCTATTCAACAAACTTTAAGGAATGAAGGAATACATACAAAATGTTTCAACACTATAAAGTACTACATCACTGTAACATACCTAGGAGCTCTGCTACTAGATAATGAACTGCTGCTGCTTCTCAAACGTTTTCTGTACCGTGGCCTTCTCCTCTTCTGACTCTGGATTGCTGACTTATATTCAGCGATGATATTTTTAATACGACTTTCAAATAAGGCAGATAACCGTAGCGTCATGCTGTAGAGCTGAAAAGGAAGAAATTAGTATTGTTTTAGCAGCTACCTCAATTATATAAAATATAAACAGTATAAAGATGCCCGGACCACAAGCAGTATCATCCTTTCCTACAAAATCTATACATTATATCATACATTCAAAAAGTTATTCCTGAAGAATTAAAGCAAGTTACGATTTTTAACTAAAAATTAATAAAGGTTTCTAGAAGAGAATACTCAATGTTGGGAAGGGTAGCAAAAAACACTGTAATACATTGCCAGTGAGTTTTTTAAACTGGAACAGTAATTCTGAAGGGCAATGTGTAATAGGATTTAATATAAAAATGTAAAAACATATACACCCTTTGGCTAATAATTTCACCTGTGAGAATTTACCCTAAGGAAACAGAGAATTGCACAAAGTAATTAATTATGTTCAAGGATGTTAAAGATGTTAGCCACCGCTTTATGCATGTAAAGTGAAAACCTAGAAACAGCCTAAATCTCCAGCACTAGCACACTTGCAAAATAATATAAAACCACCATATACGAAGTACTGTGGAGACATTAAAACTTTCTTCTCAAAGAGTAATAATATAAGAAAATGCTCATAATATGTAAGTTTAAGAAAGGTTTCAAAATAATAAAACCCACTGTTTTTAAAACATATGAGGTCTGTCTGGAAAAAGTCCAGCCATTGTTAATACAATGAGGACAGTTTGTGTGACTTTCATGTAACGTGGCAGCTAAGGCGAGTAGACTGGAATGAATGCACATTCGTGAACAAGGACAACTTCACTATACTAGTCAGTGGGGGTGATAGATGCCTTTGAGTGTCCTGTGTGGCCGTCACATTCAAAATGACTGACCAAGTAAAGCAATGAATCTGCATCCAATTTTGTGTTAAGCTTGAACATTCCTCCATGGAAACTATTCAGATGATTCAGAAGGCTGAAGGTACGGGCAACCAGTGACTGGCAGCTTCATCACCACAATGCACCTGTACATGCATCACGTCTCATGCAGAGTTTTTCGGTGAAACATCAAATCACCCAGGTGACTCAGCCTCACTATAGCCCAGATTTGGTGCCCTGTGACTTCTGGCTTTTTCCAAAACTAAAATCACCTTTGAAGGGGTAGAGATTTCAGACCATCAATGAGATTCAGGAAAATAAAACAGGGCAGGCGATGGTGACGGGGAGAACTGTGTGAAGTCCCAAGATACCTACAGGGGACTAAGGTGTCATTGTCCTATGGACAATGTTTCTTGTATTTTCTTCAATAAATGTCTCAATTTTTCATATTATATGGCTGGATCCTTTCTGCACAGACCTCATATAAACATATGTAAGTATAAGTGTAGGAAATAAATCAAATGCAAAAAAAATTATGTCTCCACAAATTAGTGAAAATTCTTATTATATGAGTTAAAAGTGGTCAAGTTATATACATATTGTGCAACTTATTTAAAAATTAATCAGATACCAGTGATTACAAAACACAGCCCTGGCTGGTGTAGCTCAGTGGATTGAGCGCGGGCCTGCGAACCAGATGATCGCAGTTCAATTCCCAGTCAGGGCACATGCCTGGGTTGCAGGCCAGTTCCCTGCAGGCCAACTCCCAGCAGGGGATGCATGAAAAGCAACCACATATTGATGTTTCTCTCCCTCTCCTTCCCCTCTAAAGATAAATAAATAGATAAAATCTTTAAAAAAACACACAAAAATTATTACTTTTTTGTTCTCAACATATTTAAATTCTGATAAAACACAGGGAAAGTATTAAATGTAAGTATGAACAGACAGTTATTACTTGCCAATGCAGTTCACTTTGTTATGATAAAGGAAACATAAATATTCAGAGCTAATCCGAATATTTATATGAATTGTTTTACCACTTTTACTTATAAAATTATTCATAAATAAAAGACATATTAAAGTGTACTCAAATTACTACTTCTTTGTCCCTTGACTTCTCTCTAGCAGACATAAAATATTACTAAAGAGCAGAGATGAGACAGGTAGAGGAAAGAAAGAGGTGCTTAGATTCAGAACAACTATGCTCAATGTACCTTTATGCCTAATAAACTGTCACAGAAATACCAAGAATGAAACTTCATCAGTGATATCAGAATTGTAGTATATACTTGTTTAGTAATTTTAAAACTGGTAAAAGAAATAGCTGCATGATATATGCAAAGCTAAATGCTTAGATGATTAATCCACTTAACATAGATTTTCATACCCTTGACTTTTTATTAGAGGTATAAGCTTTGGAGTTGCTGAATATTTGGCGAACGTCCTTATAAAATTCCAGAGGACTACCATAGTTTCCTGCTTCCAAAGTTTCTTTCACAGTGCTGAAGTCCATAGGAGTGTCCATGGCACCTTGAGGATCCTACAAAGAAAAATGCGTTATTAAACACATACGCTAGGTAAGGATACTACATAATACAACGAGATAAGATTTGCATCACCAAGTCACCATGAAATAAACAGACTGCTTTTCAGTTTGCTAACTGCCTTCTCAAAAAAATATACTTAAGAGCTGTCTTTTGGTGGCTTAGGAAAACAGCAGAGGTGTTTGGGAAGTCCTTAGCCCTCACCCTGCCACCCAGAACAGCAAGACTGTCAAGAATCAGAAAAGAAATTCCACAGCCACTGGCTTCATTCCTACGGAGTTCATAACATGAGACTGCATCGCTTGCTTAAAGCTGAAGTAACCAATTCCTTGGCAAAAAGCTCAATGCAAGTGTAAGATGGGAGAATTCACATATAATGAAATAGTTCCATGTCACAAATTAGCTGCATATTTCCAAGACATTCCCAACTATGAGCACATTGTACCTAAGATGTTATTAGTTAAAGGTACAAGTCAGCTTGGCCATATCTGTGCCTTTCTCCTATCATTCTGATTTTAATAAATGTGACACTTTTGCTTCATCTAAGATCTTCACTTTCATATATTAAAGATTAGTTTGATTTTAACCTGGCTGGTGTGGCTCAGTGGATTGAGTGTCGGCCTGTGAACCAAAAGGTCAGGGGTCCAATTCCCAGTCAGGGCACATGCCTGGGTTGCTGGCCTGATCCCCAGTAAGGGGTGTGCAAGAGGCAACCACACACTGATGTTTCCCTCTTTTTCTCCCTCCCTTCCCTTCTCTCTGAAAATAAATAAATATAATCGTTAAAAAAAATTAGTTTGACTTTGATTAGAGGGAGAAGATTCTATTTCAACCTAAATCTTTCAAGTCCAGTTAAGATATTTCTAGGGTTGTCATATGGAAATGTATAAATATACCTGCACATACCACAACCATCAATAAAAAATCATATTTTGGAGTAAGGCCATTGTCAGTATTAGATCTCTCATCCTATTTAGAAACATTAAGAATTAACATTACCACCTTTCTCTCACAGGAGAAGCCAAAGAATAAGAAGAAGGGGCAGAGGAAGGATACAAAAAGAGAAAAATAGTCTGGGTGAGCCGCGGCCCGAGCTGTATCGTGGCCTCCCTGCCGCCAGGACAGCGCCTGCTGTCCACAGTGGGATGTGTGGGCATCTCCTGCAACTACCTGCCATAGGCCCCTCATTGTCATCGCAGCTCCTGGCTGTCCTCAGCATCAACTAGGGGAGGATGGGGCATGGCAAGGGGTCCCTGGAGATCCCCACAAGTGTCAGGTTGAAGGAGAGAATGAGGAGCAGCTCCACCAGGGCATACGGAGCACTGGCACACAGGTCAGGGCCAGGCTGGGGCTTTGGCCTCCCAGGAGATGCTGAAGTCAGCGCGGAAAGGGAGCCAGCGGCCAGCCCTCCAAGCCCACGGGTGACAATGTCACTGAGGCCCTTGGGAAGGTGACCACACCCAGGAGTGCAGTGGCCCAGCCGCATTCCGCAGGCAGGAACCACAGGTCCATAGGAGCCACGAGCAGCAAGGCGAGGGAGAGATTGGGGACCTTCAGGCTCCCAGCTTGAACAGACTCCTGGGGCTTTTATTCACTGAATGGGGCAGCGGGGGGAGAGCTGGGTTTGTGCTGGAAAGAGGGCTTTTGTTCTGTGGCCCTGGGAGGCACTCAGGAGATGCGCGGATGCTGCACACATACACGGACTTGGGGAGCTAGTGCGCAGCACCAGTGTAGCAGCACCAGCGAGAGGCAAGGGATCCGATGGGAAGCGACTCCCTAAAGGAGGGGCATGAAGAGAAGAGAGCCCCCGCGGAGGCATGCACAGGTGGGGAGCAGGGGTGGAGAAGCTGAGTGAGAACTGTTAGCAGGAGTTGGTGCTCAGCCAGCAAAGTATTGCAGGGGGGAAAGGTGGGGGGAGGGCAGGTTCGATGACGGAGTGCCCCCTCTGATGGGCAGCCCCAAAGGTTGCTGGTGCCTTGCGCAGTTTGGGTGAGAAGCTGTGTTGAAACAGATGGTGGAGGAAATAGTAGCCTTTCCCCTTGAAGTAGATGAGCTGACTCTCACATTCACATGGAGAGTGAACAAGTAAAAATAGCCAAGAAAACTGAAAGAGAAGAAGGATGTGAGCTGCTGGCCCTGCGGGAGATCAAACGTGTTGTAGCACCCCTTCAGTGCAGCCGTGGAGCCGGACTCCCATGGACAGAGTGAGGACAGAGCCATGACGGAAAAGTCACCAAGGCACCAAGACACGGGGGGCATTGGATGCGATGATGGCTGCCTTCTAACAAAGACAGCGAAGATAGACAATTTTAATAAACAGTGTTGCTCATCTAAATAATAAAGTTAGAACTAAATAGATCAGCCCTGGTGGAGTGGTTCCATGGGTTAGAGCGCCATCCCAATACCCAAGGTTGTAGGTTCTAGCCCCAGGGGGTCAGGACACATTCAAGAATCAACCAACGACTGCACTGATGAGTGCAACAACAAACCAGTGTTTCTCTCTCCCTCTCTCCCCAATATCAATAAAAAAAAAACCTAAATAGATCGAAGATACAAATTAAAACAAGTGACGCCATTAAGAAATGCTAGGGGAAAAAATGGTGACTGTTTTAACATCGGAGTGAAAGTGCCCAGTAGAAAAATGGGCAAAAAGACACAAGAGTCAACCCAGATGAAACCCTAACCCATACACATAGGAAAAACTATTCAATCGCACTCATAATAAGAGAAATGCAAACTAAAATGATAGTTGATAAGTATTTTTTTCTTCTGAAGAATACTTGGAAATACCATGCATTTGGGGGAACCAATAAACTGATTAAAGAAAAAAAAAGAGAGAGGGAGAAATAGTTTTCAAAGTATGAGAAACTACAATTGCTGTTAATATATCTTTTTAAATTTTCTTGCTTAAGTCATAAAAATCAAAAGTATATTCCAACACAGCATGCTTTATGGAAACAAATATTTTCATAGAATAAAAATGTTGGAACTTTGTGTAGTAAGATGATTCTCAGAATAATCAACTGCAATATAGACCTAATTATATTATGTAATTGACATTTTCTACTCTGCCACAGTAGTTTTGATTTATAAAACAAATAAACACCTACCATCTATATAGACAGTACAAAGAACGCTCTTTTTAAAAAATATTTTATTTATTTTTAGAGAGAGGAGAAGGGAGGGACAAAGAGAGGGAGCAAAACATGGATGTGCAAGACAAACATCCATGGGTTGCTCTCGCCCACCCTCCACCTGGTGTGGGGGACCTGCCACCTAGGCACGTACTCAAACTAAGACAAACAGGGGACCTTTCTGTTTGTGGGATGAAGTCCAACCCCAATGAGCCACACTGGTCAGGGCCAAACAACCCTCTTCAGAACATGTGCTGATTTAAGAAACAAAAACTAAACAACCAAAAAAATTAAGCAAAGGTAAAAAAAAAGTGAGAGCAGAGATGGAAAACAGCTTTGAAAATGATAAAAGTTTTATTTACAGTATTGAGATTTTAAAAAGTAAAACAGTGTAAAAAAAAGAAAAAAGAAACCAATATGTGTCTTTTAAGAAACTACTACTAGGCCTACCTCAGAAAGAGATGGATCTTCTTGGCTTTCCAGAACCACTGACCCTGAAGGTTCTCCCTCTTGCTCTTGATGGCCCTATCAGGGTAAGGAAGATATACTGTGTTTCTGGACCACAACAAATATCAAGAATTGTAATATAATCACTATTTAACGTTCAAAGATCCATAAATAGGATGAATGTTTTTACTGACTGTATTGCAAGATGAACAAACTGTACATTCACCATTCCCCACTCCTATGAAAATGCAAGACTAATTTATTGTACCTAAACTCTGAACAAACACAGTAAGCTTTGTTGAACATAATCTTATTCATTATTTGAATAAATTTTCCCCAAATCAAACCTGTGTAAGCAGAGAATACTGATGTTTACTAATTTCAGGGGATGATCTCATGTATTTCTGAAATATTGCTGTACTTTTTCTGAATAAATTAAAATTGATTTGCTATCTATACTAAAAGATTATTCATTCTATAAATAGTACTGTTAGAAAATCTTTTAATGGAAATTTTCATGCTTGTATTTTTGATTATGAGTAATAAGGTATGTTGGTTAACAATATGATCCTAAGGGATCATACTGGATAACATAATATTTAAATTATTAATAGAAATTAAAGATAACATGAATTATGAACATAAGGCTGACGTATGTTATCAAGGGTCTATAGTGCGTAAAAGTATATTAGAAGTTAGTAGAATATATTCAACAAATATCCAAAATAAAAGCAGAAAGATATTGCAAAGATGTTTATCTTTTAATTAAGCTTATTGGGGTGACATTGGTTAATTAAATAATTCTATAGCACACTATCAGCAAAGATATTTAGATTCAAATGTGGTTTACAAATGTACAATCTACATACAAGGACATGACAGGCATTTTAACAAGTCAAGGCTAATCCAACTACCCACTTTCACAATTCAAAGATAAACAAAGAAGGAAGTGGAAGGAAGTAAGAAGGGAGAGAGAAAGAAAGTAGCAAGAAAGTGGAAAAGTAGCCCTTAAATACATCTTAGCAGACATTAATGGGAAAGTACATACTAGCAATTATTTAAACAACAGTTCGCTTACTGCGTGAGGATGATCAGCTGGCTGTCGAAATGGCTCCGAGTCTTCACGTTCATAAATGAGGCTCAACAGTTCTTTGCACTGCTTTCTCCAAGCATCAGGATTACACTTTAAAGACGGTCTTCTGCCTCGGCATTTGGCCTGTAGATTTTATTAGAATTATATGTAAAAGCTCTTTCCTTCACTCTTTATCGATTGTCTCCTGTTTTTCTACTGTTAATACACCTATGTAAGACAGAACAGCTGCTATTTAAAGGTTTCTTAGTTTAAATTAGACATCACTCTCCCTGGAAAAATATAAACAAACAAAAACTAGGTACTATAGTTTGGAAATAGCAAGAATTCTATTATGAATTTTCATGTAAAAAATATAAGCCTCAAAAAAAGAAAAATATAAACCTCAAACACGGGGAACAGATTATTTTGTGTCACAAGGTTAAAGACTTTAATGCCTTAATATTTGCTCATAGTTAAGTATACTTGATTATGACACCATAATCCCACAGTCTTCTCAAAATAACACTTGAAATATACATATATGTAAGTCCTTTATGGTCATGATAAATGATGGCCTTTACTATTTAATGCCTTTTTATATGATCTCTTTCAATATTTCAAAGGAAAGTTCTCCCTCATATGGAGCAAATAATTGTCTAGTTATTATAGAGGGAAAGTATGAAGTATGGAGTTAACATAGCAGACCTGAGGCTGCTATCTTTAGTATGGATTGTAAGGTTGTCCTGTAACTGGCAGCTGGGCATCCGCCACTTGAACTGTTTCCAAAATAATAAAGGTGGTCTACTCTATCTAGTTTTAACAAATAACATGATCTATGTTCTTTCCCTGCACTTTCCTGCTTTCTGGGAGTCTGCAATCTTGGCATGTGCAAGTCAGATGGTGTCTACATAACCATCTCCCAATAAATTCTTTAGGGACTGAGTCTCTAATCACACACACATTGTTCCAGTTTCATTGCTGGGGGAAGAGTGTGCTCCATGTGGCCCTTCAAAGGAGGGAGAGAGCATGAAAGAGTCTGCACATGGATTCTTCCAGACTTTGCCTTGTGTCTTTTCCCCTGTGATCCAGCTGTGTATCCTTATTGCAGTAAAACTCAGCAATGAGTAACAACTACACACACTGCATACTGCGAGTCTCTCTAGAAACTTTTCAAACATATGGAGTAGGTCTTAGGGATCCTTGACACAAGAACCCTGAAACTTTTCATCATTTACTCACTCACCCTTCTTCCAGATGAAGTACCAGGGCCGTCTGAATCTAAATCAACCATTTCTGTATCCTAAAATTAAAAGAGAAGAGAGGAAGGAGGCATTAAATCATAGTCAAAATCTTATAAATTAGATAAACATTGACAACAAAAATGGCAAGTACAATTGCAATTAACTCCCTCATTGCAGCGGGCAGGAGAACAAAGGTTGGAAGGAGACTCACTCCAAATACTATGTGCTATATACATATATACAAGTTGGAAAACACACTGGGAGAATAAGAGTAAACAGGGTTTACCTTTAAATCAGAACAGGAAATAAAGAAAAAAGTATGGTGACTGTTGTCTGAACTGTACCTAAACAAAACTTACTCTATGTGACAATAAATTTATAACCATGAACTACTCATGACTCATCTTTTGATAGGTCAAGAAATAGATTTCTTTTCTATAGGGAAAATATGAATGTGCATTAAAACCTAAGATTTAGTTTGTCAGTACACAGAGGCAAGGCCCACATACCACTATTCCCAAACACATAGGTAATGCGTAGGAAGAAAAAAAGAGCTCATGAGCTATTGGTACCCTTTTCTAATGAGTAAAGTTGTTGAATTAAATTTTACTTTAATTTTCTCTTATAACCCAAGGAGTGCTACTCTGAGGAGATCATATCCAGTCTTGATAGAAACTCTCAACAAATTTGGTTTAGAGGAGGAAACACATCAACACAGAAGCTGTTCATGACAAGCCCACAGCTAACACCAGGGTCATCAGTGAAGAGCTGAAAGCTTTTACTCTAAGACCAGACACAGGACAAGGATGCACACTCTAGCTACTTTTATTTAATATAGTGCTGGAAGTCCTAGCTAGAGCAATTAAGCAGGAAAAGCAAAAGACATCGAAATCAGAAAGGAAAAAGTAAAACTGTCTCTATTAGCAGATGACATGATATTACATATAGAAACCCTAAAGACTGTTCCAAGAAACTGTTAGCACTAATAAAGGATATCAGTAAAGCTGCAAGATACATAATTCTACGAAGACAAGTTGGGTTTCTACACACTAACACAGAAAATAAGAAAACAATCCCATCTAAGTTGCACTAAAAGGAATTTTTTAAAAAACTGGAAATAAACTGAACCAAAGAGCTATACACTGAAAGGTATAAGACACTGATGAAAGAAAATAAAGAAAATGCAAGTATACTGAAGGATGCTTTGTGAGGCAAACGTGATAACCACTACACTACGGAAACTGTTGAAAGATGCTTTGTGTTGATGAGTTATATAAATTAATATTGTTAAAATACCAATACTGCCTAAAGCAAACTACAGCTCCAATACAACTCTTATCAATTACAATGGTATTTTTCACAAAAATAGCACTTCAAAATTTATATGGGACCACAAAAGACTTTTAATAGCCAAAGCAATCTTGCCACAGGAAAAAAAAAGATGTATGCATCATACTTCCTGAGTTCAAATGACACTAGAAAAGCTATAGTAATCAAAACAGTCTGGTACTGGCAAAAGAAAAAGACACATAGATCAATGGAACAGAATAGAGAGCACAGAAAGAAATAAATTCATGCATATATAGTGAATTCATTTACAACAAAGAAGCCAAGATTATACAATAAGGGAAGAAATAGTCTGTTCAAATAAATCATGCTGAAAAACTTAGATACCCACATGCGAAAAAAATGAAACTGGACCCCTATCTTACACTGTACATAAAACTCATCTCAAAATAAATGAAAACTTAGATGTGAGACATAAAAGTATAAAATTCCAGAAAGCACAGGGGGTAAGCTCCTTGACAAAGGTCTTAGAAATAATTTTTAGTATTTGACCAAAACTGAAAGACAACAAAAGCAAAGCAAGTAAATCAAAGCAAAAATAAACAAGTGAGACTATATCAAACTAAAAAAGCTTTTCTGCACAGCAAAGGAAACCATTAACAAAATGAAAGGCAACCTACTGAAAGGGAGAACATATTTGCAAACCACATATCTGATAAAGGCTTTAAAACTCATGTAACTCAAAAGCAAACAAAAATCCATTAAAAGTGAGTAGAGGAACGGAATAGACATTTTCCCAAAGAAGACATCCAAGTGGTCATGGTCACTAGGTCCATGAAAAGCTGCTCAACATCACTAATCATGAGAGAGACGGAATTAAAACCACAGTGAGATATCACCTCATACCTGTCAGAATGCCCATCATCAAGAAATCTACAAACAACAACTGCTGGGGAGGAAGTGAAGAAAAGCAAACTCTTTTGTGTTGTTGGTGGGAATGCAGACTGGTGCAGCCACTGTGGAAAGGAGTATGGAGTTTCCTCAAAAACCTAAAAATGGAACTGCCTCTTAACCCAATGATCTCACTTCTGGGACTATACCTAAGAACCACGGAACTTGAATTCGAAAGAATATATGCACCCCTATGTTCATAGCAACATTATTTACAATAGTCAAGATATGGCAACAGCCTAAGTGCCCATCAGTAGATGAGTGGATTAAAAAAGATGTGGAACATTTACACAATGGAATACTACACAGCTTTAAAAAAAAAAAGAAGGAACTCTTACCCTTTGTGGTAGTGTTGATAGACCTAGTGATTACTATGCTCAGTGAAATAAGCCAGTCAGAGAAAGACAAAGGCCATATGATCTCCACTGATATGTGGAGTGTAATGAACAAAATTAACTATCAAAATAGAAACAGAGGCATAGAAACATGGAACATACTGACAGACTTCAGAGAGGAGGGGTAGAGGTGGAACTAGATGAAAGAAGTTCAAGGGATCAACCACAGAACACATATCATGACTCACAGACACTGACAGCAGTGTGTTGATGGCCACAGGGAAGGGGGAGTGAGGGTGGAGTGATGGGGTCGGGGGAAGATGGGCAAAGGGTAGGAAAATGAGGACATGTGTAATAGTGCAAATAATAAAAATTAAGTTAAAAAATAAAAGTAAAATGAAAATAAAAAGATGTAGGTGTTCAGCCAGCTTTATAAAACCAGCTTCACTGCTTATCACACCTACATGTGGTATTTACTGTACTTCAAATAACAGGAAAGGAGTACATGCCTACTAATCATGCTGCAATTCTTACCTCCTCTGCATCACTGCTGTTTAGTTCTTCTGCTTTAACTTTATGGTAAGTATCCAGTATATCAGTACAGCTCTGGTCCCTATGAAATATAATAGGTCAAAATACATTTCAATACATTATATAAAATCTGAAGTCAGTTCCTAGGAAAGATGAAACTGTTTCTTACCCAATAAACCGAAGTAAGACATCAGTTACAATTTTGGCTGCTTTGACTATAGGACTGTCTGGCTCATTGAAAGTCCTGGCATTATGTTCAATGTAGCGTACCTCCCACATTAATGCTGATATTCTCCTATGAAATAAAAAATACCTTTTGTTATACCTGAAAGTAACATAAAATAATACTGAAAGTAAAGTATAATATTAAAAAAGACACAATACCTGTTCTATTCTAGAAGTATATAGTATATTCAATATACAACAGAACCACTAGGCACTTAATGCTAAATGTATTCCAATATATGCACGTAACAACTATGTGTGTGAAAGATGTGAGCTAATAAAGGTATGTAGTTACAGTACTTGAAGCACAGGCAAGAAATTAGAACTAGTGGTCTGTATATTAAAACTTGGAAAAGAACTGACCCAGGACACTATGAGTAAATAGTGATTTGAACAAATACAAATAAAACAAACTGTTTGGATAAAGTAAAAAGGATGTTTAGTTTTCAGGGAGAGAGAGATATTAAGAAGAGCAAGAAAAAAACAGGTTAGAGAAAAGGACAGGTTTTTATCTAGTTTCTCTTATGATATACTCATACATTATTGAATGAAATTACAGATAATGTTATAAAATACACCCACTAATGAACTGGTTAAAACCAGTTCATGGAATAACCGTGGTCAGGACACAGCGGGCTCTGGGGCGAGAGCTGTGCCATGCATGGCCTTCCACTGCTTTCCCACAGTCATTCTACTCCCAACTAAAATCAAAGGGGAAAAATAAACTGGCTCTTTTTCTATATACATTTCAGGGCTGGTAATTAAGTCTAATTAACTGCTGCTTAATTCCCCAACAGGGCATTTAAAGTTGCTCAGAGTCTGCAGCACCTTAATCATGATGAATCCACAACAACTTAATCTGCCTGTAATAAACTAAAGTTAACTAGCTTTTATTTCACACGTGATTTGTATTACTCGTAATTTCCTCCCTGTACTTCATTCCCTTCATACCACTTCCTACCTACCCTGGAAGAAAGGAAAATTGACTGAATAAAGGAAAATTAGCATCCTACATTTTTAGAAGAAATTTTGGAGTGCTGCTTTCTGAATATTTCAACTATGAAAGCAAAGATCTCAGTGTATCACTATGCAAAGAGAAAAGCAAAAGACATAAAGCTATACACTTTGTTGTCAATGATAGAACTAAAACAGACCTGTAAAAGCGATTTTCAAGTCTTCGCCTGATGGTGTTGAGGTCAGTTGGATATGCAACTACAGTACAATACAAGGGATAGGCACTGAGATCCACGGGAACAGCAAAAGGGCTGGCAAAATCTACAACAGCACCAAAATCCAGAAAGGTAGTGATAAAGAACATTAACATTTCATATTAACAAATAAAACTCATATAAACAAGAAGGGGGGACAATAAAATGATGACTCAAAATTATGCAAATACTAGACCAATACTGTTACGTTATTATTTTTATTTCTTTGGACATAACATCTAAGACTCACATGATACAGTGGTTCAATTCAAATAAAGAGAAATGTGTTTAACTGTAAATATATGTATTTTCTGGATAAATGCCAATATCTCAAGTGATATGTTTTAGAAAATATAGCAAGCTATGTTAGTAAAATATATTACTCATGCATTGTCTTTACCAAAGAAACCACACTCAGGCCCATGAGCCAAACCAGCCAGAGAGCCAAAATGACTCAAGAAAACCAAAGAAACCTTTTACCTGCCTCTGCTATTATAAGCCACCAGAGAACTGAAAAAGTTGATCAGTCATTACTTTGGCCAAGCATATAAAACTACAATCACCGTGTCTCTTGACGTGCAAGTATACAGTGAAAAAATGCATTTCCTTCTGCAGGATGTAAAATTCGGCTGGCTTTCCTTGCTCCCTCCCATCCTCCCGATATTCTTTTACATTCACCATACCGAGGGAAAGAAGGTGGTTGATGCCCTGAATAACCCGTTCACATTCCTCATCTCTGGAATGAGCACCCCACTCTCCTTCCTGGGGTTTGTAGAGCAAAGCAGTCAGTTCCTCTTGGGACACAGGAACACCAGCACCAACTTCATCTGGAAAGGCAGCTGTGCGTAAGAGGGAAAACCGGAAATGGTTAGTTTCCAATATCATGCTGTGTCGTTCTTCTTTTAGAAGAATTATAATTCATTTTTAAAAGCATATTTACTTCCTTCTGGAATTGGCTCCATATCCCAGGGGCTCATCTTTTCTCTCTCATTATTGTCCCAACTATTAAAAAATCACAAGATACAAATCAAATTCACAAGATAATTACTTTTACATATTAGCATAATTTATGTGACTTCTTGAGGATGAAATCTAGGAAAAGGCAATACAGTTTTACATACAGATAATAATAAACCTCTCACAGAGAAAACATAGTCTACCAATATGAAACTTAGAGAGCAATAAGCTTATTCTTAGTTTTACTTGGCTTTTTAAAATTTTAATCAATGACATATTCAATGTTAAGCCATGGTATAGAGTAAAAAGGTCTCTTTGGACAACTCCTTTCAGGCTGAAAAAGTGATTCGACATCATCTCCAAATTTTTACTATTCCCTTTTGTTCTGCAATATGGACACTAAAAGTCAATAGCCATAGAAGAAACATTTGTCATCATTCTTGACTAGAAAACTTCATTAATTAGTAATATTATAACTCTGGCATTTCATGAAGAATTAAAGTAAATGTTGTAGGCAAATACCACATCCAAACATAATACAGTCACTTCTGCCTTGATCTCACACCATTAAATAAAAGATTAGATACTAATATTCATTGCTAGATTCCAGCTGTAACAATTACTTTAAACACTGAATTAATTTCAGTATTCTTTATGAAATAGCAGTTGTAATTCTTGTTTAAAATAGAATTACAAGAAAACACAGGCATATAGGAGGTAGAAGTAAGTCTTCAGTTCCTGCTTTGTTTTAGCAGTGACATTTACCTATTTTAGCATATTGGACCAACAGCTTTTTTGCATCAGATCCTTCCATACAGGTGCTAGATTACTTCCTTACAGTTTTAGGTCTTGTAACACAAGTCAGATGAAAACATCCCTGGTAGGGTTTCTAGAAAGTCCATGTAGAACTTCAGTATTGTATCAGGTATAAAAGACCATAACGGTACTTACTGAACACTGTAACACTGGAAAGAACTATCAGGATACTCTGGTTGAAAAGGCTGCTGACTCTCCACAGTCCCAAACCACCAGGCGTCATCTATTATACTGCGGAATCGATCACCTGTGATGTTTTTAGAAACTGTTACAAGGGTGCTCTTGAGAAGAACAGCTCTGTTCCTACTCTAAATCACTACTTTTTGTTGAATACAGTAGTAGTATTGTAACTAGCATTGTTAAAGTTTTCCAGAAAAGGGAATTTTCCATTTTACCCTCTTTAAGAATTTAACTTCTAGGTACTAGTTCTCTCTCTGAAATCAATCACATGTGTCCATATAAGTTCTAAATATAAATGCTACCACATATAAATGAACTTTGATTAATTACTTGAAAGCAGCATTAGGCATACTACTTCTTTTATCTGTTTTTTTACTTTTGTTTCTACTACTTCTTATACCGTATGTATGTTACTACAGTTGTTTCTTCTCTTTTTTGCTTTTTACCTTTAAAAATCACTGCATACTACTTTTCTGTTCTAAATGGCTTTAGCATTACAAAACCAAATGATTGTGGACAAAAATGTTTCTTCCAAAAACAGAAAGGGTAACTTAAAAGTATTAATAGCAAATATTTACATAGTGTTAACTCTGTGTAAGGTACTATTGTAAGTGCTTTCTATATATTAACTAATTTCGTGCTCACATCAACCTTATAGGTGTGGTCTCATGTGAGTCCCATTTTAAAGATAATAAAAGGGAGGCACATAGAGGTTAAAAACTTGCCCAGGATCAAACAGCTACTGAGGCGGAAGGAAGGGAGTGGGAGAGGGAAAGAAAGGGAGAAAAGAGGAAGGATAGGAGATGAAAGAGTTAGAGTTGAGGGAAGGGAAGGGGAGAAGGGGAAAGAGAGAGAGAGAGAAAGAGAGAGAGAGACAGAGAGAGGGGAAAAAGAGAGAGAAAGAGAAAAAGAGAGACAGAGACAGAGAGAGAGAGAGAATGCATGCTATGGCGGGGGGGAAAAGAAAGAAAACTGCAATCAGTAATGGTCTATTTTAAGAGCCCAAATATCAAGACTCTGTTTTAGGACAACTAACATTTCATACAGTTCTTTTTAATTCAGGTTTTTATTCTAATACCTTAGACATTCACACAAGGTTTAGAGGTTATATGACACACACAGTGGGCAATAAGTCACCCAAACCTAACTGAGAAAAAAATTCAACCTAATTTTTCTAATTTGGCTAACAGTTATAGTTGCTTTCTGTTAAATTGGAATTGAAAAGTTACTTACTCTACCTCAACTGTTACTGTTATTAAGTGAAAATTCGTACTTACCAATCTGCCAGTTCCTTTCTTTGGCTTCATTATAAAACTGATGTAGCACAAGGAAGTCAATGACATCTGGCATGTCATGATACCTGTACAGAAAATAAAGCACCTCTGAATGAATATACAGATATAATAGTATATGTCACTAACTATCCAGGGACGTATGTTTAAAGTGGGGCCATTAAGCAAAATGTTAAAATGTACTTTTGCTATATAAATACATGTTAAAATATATATTTGCTATATACACACATTAACAGCCATATATATGGCTGCTAAGTAAAAAAATCAAGAATTGAACATTAAATCTTGGTCTTTAAAACTCTAAAGCCTACAGTGCTATAGTGTTTTCTCTCTCATCAAGTCTTGTACTCTGCAGAATACAAATTATACACACAAACACACACAGAGCTACTCACTTAATGGAAAAAGACTCTCCAGTCATTTTGCCTGAAATAGGGTCCAGAAATGCAAGCTTCAAGCAGCATAGTGTAGGTGGTCCAACCTCATATTTGATTCCTACAATCTTAACGAACTCTTGTTCCTATTTATGAGAATACCAATAAACTATTACTTTCAATGTAATTGTCTGACATTTACATTTGATTTGATTATTATTGGAACAATTTAAAAGTTATCTGAGCAATCACCAAATACTAGGCACTCCCCAAATTGTTAAAGGTAATAAGACATGGCTCTTGACCCTTACTGACAGGCTGGAGTTTAGTACAGGGCTCTAAACCGAGGATAAGGAGTAGAATGCCCTTGAGAAACTTTAAAATCCATGTTTCAAATCCCTACCCCTACAGAGTAGAATTCAGTAGGTCTGAGGTACAGATCAGTCATAGATGTATTTTTAAAAACTCCCCAGGGGACTCATGCCCCCACTGGTTGAGAGTCACTGTGCTAGCAGAAATGTAATATGCAATGCAGGTGGACACATACAGATATGTTTGGGGAAATGACATACATTTTTGAGCACCTATGATATTATTTTACAGTATTACCCTTATAGATTGATTATTAGGTACTCTCAACAGATGACAAAACTGAGCATCATGGGTACAGTGATTGGTTCGACACTACTAAATAACAAGAGCTGGGATTGAAACTCAGGTCTTATTCCAAAGCCTAGGCTTTTGCACCACACATGCTGACTCCTATAATTTCCTAGAACCACAGGGTTAGAATTTAAAATAAGAAATCATGTTTTATTTATCCCCCCGATTGTAAAACAACCAAACAAACAAGGAACTGAACCTTCACCTGATTCAGAATAGGTGGTAGCATCCCTGCCTCCCAGAAGATGATTATGTAAAGGTTACTTGGTAAGAGACTTTAGCATCTCATAACCTTAATACAATTTTTTGCAAGTGTCCAAATGTTTATTACAGGAAATGTACACATTCTCTCTCTATCCTTCTTATTAAGCACCCTCACACAACAACCCTTCATTTACCCGAGAAACCATTGAAAAACTGCCCTTTAGTCTCTTGTTTTCCAAGTTATAAAACATACCCCCAAAGAACAAGACACATGCACGGAAACCTACACAGAAATGATAGTGTATGTATCCCTATGTCTGTTTGTATACATATACATATGAATGAATGAATGAACATTTATTTATAGGCAGAAAATCCTTCCCTAAAAATATGCATTATCTATTTTAGTCAATACAATGTAGCTACATAGGTACTATATCAAGAGATAATCCATACAAGTACCACAAAGTTCTGAGGTTCTTGTCATCTGTGATATTTACTATACCCTAAAGCACTTACTTCCAGGGTGTTTGTGGTCCACACAACATAGTCAGATTTTAGAGCCTCCAGAATGTACAAAGCTTTTGAGAAAAATACCCACACCAGGAAACTACTGCTTTGCTGCGATTAAAGAATGTTATATACTGGAGGACCAAAAGCTTGAAGGTGGCATACAAATTTCAGCAAATAGAAAATATGACCCATATCACTCAGCTGCATAAGAGTATGGTAATCACCTTATCTTGGACACACAGCAACAGTAAGATGTTCATGAAATGGAGAAAAAGCCTATAGGCAAATAAGTTAATTGCAAAGCTACTTCATTTGCACAGCTAATGAATTTGGCAAACTTACCCTGAGATCCATTTTATTCCATGGCTGTTTTTGTAAATTAACGCTGTATATTTTTGATTTCCTTACAGCCCGAACATAAGCTTCATGTCCTTGCCTAAAATAGATAAGCTAAAACAGAAAACATAAGGTAGTAAACAGCAGTATCCTGTTTAACAACTCTATACCTCCTAATACACATTCCTACAAATGTTCTCTTCTGTTGCAACAATTGTAATTTTGAAAACTTTGTACAATAACTGTAGTAGTCACCATCAAATGATGTTCATTCAGTTCTATGACTGTGTAGCCCCATACTAAATACTGCACAATAAAAATACTGTACACACAGTCACTTTCCCCCAGCAGTTTCACAAATTTCTGAAGAAACTATGACAAATACACAAACCCCTATTTTATTTTAAAACATCTATGTTAAAAATTACTCATATTTCCAATTGTAATTGACATTCTAAGCATCAACATTTCAATACACAACCTGAGGTCTGCCCAGGTAAAGTCCAGCCACTGTTAATGTAACAAGAACAGTTTGCACAACACCAATGTAACCTGGCAGCCAAGGAGAGTGGACTGGAATGCGTGTGTGTGAACAATGATGAGTTCACTGTCCTAGTCAGTGGTAGTGGTAGATGCCATTGAGTAAGCGTGTTTACTGTGTGTTTCTTGTATCTTCTTCCAAAAGTGCCTCTATTTTTCATGTAACATGGCTAGATACTTTCTAGACAGACAAATCCAGAGACAACCAACAAATTTAAAAATTCTTTCTAAAAAAATTTGGGTCTTTTTTAAAAAATGAGTTTTTCATTTACTTGCAGAAAGAGGGTAAGGGAGGAAGAGAAACATCAATATGTGGTTGTCTCTCTCATGCCCCCTAATGGGGACCTAGACTACAACCCAGGCATGTACTCTCACTGAGAATCCAACCAGTGACCTTTCGGTTTGCAGGCTGGCACTCAGTCCACGGAGCCATACCAGTGAGAGATGTTTCTTGTTTTATTACAATGATATTATATTCCTCCTAATTAGTCTTAAATTGAAAACTGTGTGTAAGCATTAATCACTCAAAAACGATGTCAATACATCAGACTATACAAGCCAACTAGAGCTCAAATATTACAATGCTACCATTATTTTCATAAGAAAATGAAAAATAACAATTTTCACCGCATAGAATGTAACTCAATTTTTGAATGACCAAATCATAAGTATGGCTAGATTATTCAATCACAGGCTTGGTAGGAATGCCTTGTTTGTGAAATGATATTCCCCTAATCCTCAAGAGGAGTAATTATTCTCTAATATATTTTCTATCGGGTACATCATGTACTTCTTCTTTCTCTTATTTAAAAATAAAGAACAATATTAGAATTTGAATTAGGATTCAAGTCACCACTTAATTCTACTAAGTGGCAATTAAAATAAAAATAAAGACAATGATTTTCATGACTTCACAAGCCAATCACTTTATCTTAATGTTCACAGAGCATCCATTATACTGAAGGCTCTATGCCAGGTCCCACAAAGAATACACATTTAAAATTCAGTCACTGTCCACAAGAAATATATAATTGAGCAGAGCAGCTAGGACAGTGTGCACATAACTATAACAGAACTGAGAATATAAATGTACTATAACTAATGAAAGTGAGTGTTCTTAAGGTTCTAAGAGAAAAGGGTAAAAAGTGGTAACAAGTACCTCATCTCCCATTTGTGGGACAAATGGGGATCGTCGTGGAATAGTATCCAAGATCCACTGAGGGGCAAACCATTCTTCATTGGGCTCCCCTGCCATAGAAACCAGTCCTCCTTTCTAAAATACAATTCACAAATATAAAAAAATAAACATAGGAACAGTAATATAAAAATGAAAAAGTAGACAATGTTAAAAAACATTAGGTTATAACTGAACCTAAAATATACTATTTTAAAACATTTTGCTTTACCATTAATTATGAACAATTTGTATACCAATAAAATAAGCAAGTTCTTAACATACTGCTCAATTTTGTCTGACAGAACACAGTAAGACACTATATATTATCTAAAAACCACAAATTTTACTCTTCATGTCTCTACAATACCACATGAATTCAAATACAAGTCACATTAACATTTTACTAATAAAATGGTGATAATCAAAAAGCTGATTCTGTCTATTAAAGGAATAGGCTACAAAATATATACATAATAAAATTTTAAATTAATATTCAAAGAACTATGTGGATTAAGTCTTTACATCATCCAAATGAAACTATAGTAGAAAAAAGAAACCATTATCAGGGTGAAATAAAAATAGAAAATACTGAAGAGCTCAACAGGTTTACATAGCTCTTCATTTCACAAGTTGAAAATGTATAGAAAAAATGACTGGTGACATGCCAAGAATAACACTGTTATACTATAGTGGGTTATTATTTAAAACTCTAATACACGTTTTAACAAACAACTGTGAATGTTTTAATTATCAATAAAATAACAATGAAGATATTCTGGCCTCTACGTTTGATAACAGAAAATTTTCAAATATTCTTTCCATTTCAAATTCATTTAAAATAATTTTCCTTACTTAGTTTCTCAGATAGAATGTATTCTTTTTTTTTCTTTTAAGATTTTATTTATTTATCTTTAGAGGGGAAGGGAAGGAGAGAGAGAGAGAAATACCAATGTATGGTTGCCTCTTATGCGTCCCCTGGTGGGAACTGGCCTGCAACCCAGGCATGTGCCCTGACTGGGAATCGAATCGCCATCCTTCAGTTTGCAGGCCCGTGCTCAACCCACTGAGCTACACCAGCCAGGGCGAATGTTTTCTTTAGAGAAAAGTCAAGTGTTAATGTTAAATATTCAAGTACCAAAGGTAAAAACAACCTGTAAACTAACAAACCTTCTTTCTAGTCTGTTTAGGCTTCTTTTGCCTTTCTTCTAGTGACTTCAAATTCTCCTCTTCAGAGCTGCTGCATATTTTCCGTGTTGCCTGTCTGGTTTGTCTTTTTGGAGGTTGCAAATTTATTCCAGCATCTGCTGTCCAATCAGAATATTCACTTGATGAATCACTGTTAAGTAAATCAAAATTATGAATTAGTGTAGAAAAGGAATAGTTTTGCCTTAAAATAGAAACATGATCATTTTATAATCAAACAGCATTATAAATGACATGGTTTGATTCTGTTCTAAACAAAGAAAAAATATCAGCAAAGAATTTAAAAAGATTTTATTTATTTCTTTTTAGAGAAGGGAAGGGAGGAAGAAAGAGAGAGAAACATCAATCTGTGGTTGCCTTTTGTGCACCCCTTACTGGGGACCTAGCCTACAACCCAGGCATGTTCCCTGACAGAACTGAACCAGTGACCCCTGGGTTAGCAGGCCAGCACTCAATGCACTAAGCCACACCAGCCAGGGTATCAGTATAGAATTCTGATCATTATTTAAGTGATTTTAGTGAAATGCTTCTTGGATAAAGTATAATGCTTAGTTTCCCATAACAGAATTTAAAATTAAAAATTCTTGTCCAAATCACAAAAGCTTCTTTAAGTACAGATGCTTCTTTTCATTGGAAATGGTTAAACATAGTTGTTTTAAAACTGAAATAAATACATACAGCCTGACAAAGTACAGAACCTTGGATTTACAAAGAATCATATTTTACAGATGAGAGAACCAACAAACCCAGGGACACGCCCCAAAAGATACTGGTAGAACCAGAATAAAACAGCAGGTCTCCAGGCTTCCAACCCAGTACTCCTATTATAAAATACTATTTTAATGCTAGTCTTACCAAATTCTTACAAGAACATAATTATACATTAAAACCATCAAATAATTTTGACCAACTCAAAACCATTAAAACTACCTGGAAGAACTTTCACTTTGCCATTCAACGACAGGATCCTCTACAGAAGCATCACTTGTGCCAACAGTTTCGTCCTCCTGGAACAAAGAGGCAGTGATTGAGATACACAGCACACACTACCTGTTATATAACAAATTGTGTCCCTCCTGAAAGTTCTAGTTAAAATGTACAGAATCATTTTCCGCCTACCAGGTAGTGAAAATTTTCTGGCATTTATTAGATTAATGATGTAAGACATTTTTCATTATTTCAAAGACTGAATAGACTCAAGACTCAAATATAACCCTCTTAAATGTTAGAACAATTAAAAAAACATCCATACACCTCCACCAAGTTAATATACTTACTTTCCACAAAATTTAATCTTTTTTATTGTATAAAATTTCAAACATACCAAAGTAGAGGGAATAGATAACCCTGGGTACACAATCTCCAGTTCAGACGATAACTGACTGTGTATTTCTTTCACCTACATCCTCACCAAATGCCTCTTATCTCAGGAATTTTGAGTGAATCTAGACCAAAAACTCAGCTTAACTATATTTACTTATTTATTTTAAAAAATTTTATTTATTTATCTATAGAGGGGACGGGAAGGAGAGAAGTATCAATGTATGGTTGCCTCTTGTGAGTTCCCTGCTGGGAACTGGCCTGCAACCCAGGCATGTGCCCTGACTGGGAATCGAACCACGATCGTGTGGTTCGCAGGTCTGCACTCAATCCACTGAGCTACACCAGCCAGGTTAACTATATTTATTAAGATTAGGACTCTTTTAAAAAACACAAGCACAATACTATTATTACATTAAAAAGGTAACATCAGTTACTTTATATGTGATCATTCTTTTCAGATCAAGATGTACAAGGGTAGGGGAGAGGGGGACATCAATAATGCGACTAAAAAATTATAAGTAGGGGATGAGGGATGAGGTATACCATTCATTATCAATGCATAACTAAACCTTCATTATTTACTTAGCAACTATGCTAAAAGAGCAAAAGGAAAAGATTGAAGAAGGGAATAACATGAAGAAGTACTGCTATGCTCTTTATTCAATGAATTCAATAAACAAGGTAGGTCATAGAAAAATCAGCACTAATGTCCATGATTGGTGAAGTCAACAATAACAGAAAATTTATACATTCTGCTGGTTAGACAATCAACCAGTTCTGCAACTGTATTCACTGTTTACATTCCACTTCTTTGCATCTCTAGGCACATTTAATCTCTACGTTTTCTCACTGCCCCAAAGCTAAACATGTTTGATACCCTCAACATTAGGTACAAATCAGAAAACATAGGTAAAAAAATTCCACATAACACTCAAATTTGCCTAATAAATACCTTATTAATTAATCATCTTTTATAAGAAAATCTTCAAAATAATTTTTTATTAAAGAAATGACCCTCCAAAGTCAACCCAAAGTGACAATAAAAAGTGGAAAACAAAAAATTACATTGAGTAAATAATATATCTAACCTCTGAGGAGCTGTCTGAGTCTTCTTGCACACCTGAATTTTGACAAGGTGCTTGCGAATTATGCTCCATGTTGGACCGTGTTTGGTAAGTATGCTGACGCTTCCGTTGTGTCCTTCGTAAAGACCGTCCACAGGTAGGCTGATAATCATTCTGTAAAACAGAAAGAAAACAGATTAAAAAAATTAAAGGCTCAGTGAACATACATAAATGGAGATAGATAGAGCAAATCAATTAGGTGGGGGTATTGCTAAGAGATAGAAATAAATCCCTCAAAAGAAAACCTAAGGCATATATACATCTTGATCTGAAGAGAATGATCACATATAAAGTATATATATGGTCTGTCCAGAAGATATCCAGCCATGTAATGTGAAATACAGAGACACTTATTAAATAAAATACAAGATACAAGAAATGCTGTCCATAAGACAATGATGCCTCAAGTCCCCTTCAAAGCAGGTACCCTGGGACCTCACACAGTTCTTCCCATCACCATCAGCTACTCCATCATATTTTCCTGAGTCTTATTGATGGTCTGAAATCTCTTCCCCTTCAAAGGTGATTTTAGTTTTGGGAAAAGCCAGAAGTCACAGAGTGCCAAATCTGGGCTGTAGAGGGGCTGAGTTACCTAGGTGATTTGATGTTTCCCTCCAAAATTTGCATGAGACGTGAGGCATGAGCAATTACATTGTTGTGATGAAGCTGCCAATCACCAGTTGCCCATAGCCATAGCCTTCTGAATCATCCCAATAGTTTGCGTGGAGGAACAATCGAGCTTAACACAAAATTAGATATAGATTCATTGCTCTACTCGCTCAGTCATTTTGAATGTGACGACCACACAGTAAGTATGCTCACTCAAAGGAATCTACCACCCCACTGACTAGTGCAGTGAAGCTGTCATTGTTCACACATGCACATCCCAGTCCACTCTCCTTGGCTGCCAGGTTACATCAGTGTTGTGCAGACCATTCTCATTGTATTAACAATGTCTGGACTTTTTCTGGACATACCTTGTATATTCAACCTACCTTTCACTAATAGCAATTACTTTCCTATTTTGAAAATTTTGTGATCAAATTGAAAACAGTGCTGAAAGTCTGGGCTACAAGAACTTGCCCAATCAGAATTTACATATGCTACATTATTCACAATTACAGAATGAAGCAAGTTATCAATGTCATATCTATGTACATATAACTTTAAATAGAATATGTACTTGTTTAGTTCTATAAAAAAAATAATTGAAGAAACCGTTCAAAGATTTAATTATAACAGCTAAAATGTAAAGTGAAAACTAGTTTATTCTAATCATAACAAATATAAATTATTACTGATATGTTATATCAAAGCTACAATTCTACTTTGTCATCACGAGTAAAGAAGTTTCAAAGTCTTATAAATCAGTACAAAAGTCCAGTGTCTTATATTTAATTATTTATTTTCTACAAATAAAAATGTTTTATAGACCCAAACTACCCAATTTATTAGTCTCAGACATCAAATAACCTAACGAAATGTCGACAGAAATTAAGAAATTAGGCCTAAAAATGATCTAAGAGTATTTAGAGATATTCCTGTAGTACTTAACCTAAAATTGTATTTCAAATTCAGTGTCCATTTCCTACATTTCTTTATTAAAATTAGATTCATCCTAGACTTTTGGAGCTATCGTACCCTTTAGGAGTCACAGTTAGATACAGGAATAGATTTCTATACTTCCTTATGCCACCGGTTCATCCACACTTAGAGTGCTAGTAAGGGGCTTACCATCTGCCCTAATAGAGGACAGGAATTATACTCCCTGCTTTGCAGTTTTTACTGGGAATATGAATCTTCCCAACATAGAGGTAACATTTTACTACTCTATGATTAGGTGGGCCAGGAGTTTGCTTAGGGTAGGTGTCAGCAAACTTTTCTGTAAAGGGCTAGAATATAAATGTTTCTGGATTTATAGGTTATATGATCTCTGTTGCAACTACTCAACTTTGTTTAGTGTGAAAGCAGCCAGACAGTATATAAATGAGTAAGTGTAGCTAGGTTCCAATAAAACTTTATTAGCAAGAACAGGCAGTAGAACAGATTTGGCAAATGGACAGTAGTTTGACAACCACTGGCCTAGGGTACACGAGTATTTGTTTTCCATTGTGGTTACTGATCAGGCAATTATTTAAAGTCCTTCTTTAAATATAAATGGCATTTTAATACAAATTTCCTATACTTACAATGACTGCATGTCCTAAATATTTTGTAACAGTCCTGGCTTGTGTAATTTTATCCTTGTTAATAACCATATAGCTCCATTAGGGTTTCAAAAAATAGATTCCCTATAGGCAGCCGCCCACCAAAGCAGTCCCTTAATACACAACCATACCTTTCAAAAACCTGGTACCTATCAAAACACTCTGTTAATACATACTGCGCCTTTCAACAAACTGGTATCTGCAAATTTTTGCAAGTAGTGTATCCTGGAGTACTGTAAAACTAAACTCACCCTTTGGGCAGCATAAGATGGCTTTTTCTTCTTTTCAACTGTGTAAAGACTAATTTCAATGTCACCTTTCCCAGTTCTACATTCTTCCTGAACCCTAATAGGAAAACAAAGGGCAAAGAAATAGAAAGTCATCAAAAAGCAGACTAACGGTTTAAAAGTCAGAGAATAAAAATACTTCTAAATGTAAATTTCACCATTTTAACCATTTTTAGGTGTACAGTTCAGTGGTATTAACAAAATTTACAATGCTATGTAACCATCGTCACTATCTCCAAAACTTTACAATTACTCCAAACATAATGTTTGTAACCAGTAAAAGCAATAACTGACTCCCTGTTTCTCCTTCCACCAGGCCTATTAACCTTTAATCTACTTTATGTATCTAGGTATTTCATGTATGTTGAATCATATGTTATTTGTCCTTTTGTGTTGGGCTTATTTCAGTTTAGCATAATGTTTTCGAGGTTGTAGGAGTATCAGAACTACATTCCTTTTTATGGCTGAATAATATTCCACTGGACATATACTATTACATTTTACTTATCCATTCATCTTGATAGACACTTATGTTATTTCTACCATTCAGCTATTATGAATAAATGCTGCAATGAACACTGGCAAGTGGTATTTGAGTCCTTGCTTTCAATTCCAGTTTTAATGTTTTGAGTAGAGAATTACTTTAAATCACTGTATTGTCAGAGGGTAGCATTTAGTTCTTAAATTAGCTATGTGTCCTTTTTTCTTATTACTGCTAAAGGAAGAAAAGGCAAAAGCAATTTACTTTGCTACATATAGGCTGAGCTGCTGAAAGGGGTGTTTAGGGAGATAAAATGATTAAAATAAATTTGTATGTGCTCTACCAAACATCCTTTATCTTTCATTAATTTATTTCCAGTGGCTACGGATTATCTGGAGTTGATTTTATAGCAAATGTTAGGGTTTACATAAAAGACAGGGATTCTTTTTCATTTGTTATGCAGATTGGTGCAGCCACTGGGGAAAACGGTATGGAGTTTCCTTAAAAATTCAACATGGAACTGCCCTACGACCCAGCAATTACAATTCTGGAAATATATCCAAAGAAACATGAAACACTAATTCAAAAGACTATAGGCACCCCTATGTTCATGGCAGCACTATTAACAATAGCCAAGATATGGAAGCGGCCCAAGTGCCCATCCGTATTATGAGTGAATAAAACCACGATAGGACATTTACACAATGGAATACTACAAGACCATAAAAAGACGAAAAGTTTACCGTACGCAACAGTATGGATGGGCTTGGAGAACATCATGCCTGGTGAAATAAGCCAGTAAGAGAAAGACAAGTACCATAGAATTCCACTTACATGTGGAATCTAAAGAACATAAAAGATAAGGATTCTAAGTTTGAAATTTATGCTAACAAAACCCTTTCATCTTCCAAGTAAATCTACTTAAATAACATTTATAAACACCCCCTAAGCACTAGGGTCTACTACACAGCTACACTGTACTGCAGAATTGCTCCAATATCAAGTTGATTGCCTTCTCGGAACCACTGCTGAATTTTAGATCCATATAATACTGACATATTTAATCACAAATAGCCTCATGTTTTTAGTTCACAGTATTTGTATTTTTGTCTTTTAACCTAGACTATAAACTCATGGAAGACAAAAATCATGATTTTCATTTTTTAGTATTTCACACAAAGAGCTAAGTGAACTGAAGATAATCATTAAATAATGTTATGGAATGAACTAACTGAAATAATGCGGAAAAACTAATGCATAATTTGGTTGCATTTAAAATATAGTTTAGTTATTAGGCTAACAGAACATATTGATTTACCTATAAAATAAAGCTCTCAAGTTTCTTAATTAATGTTACCTTATTGACTCACCTACTAACCCCCTGATTGAGTTCATTTACTACCACTCTCCTGCTCCATGCCATGAGATCGCGTTCGGTAGCCATCTGGCTCCGAAGAGCGTTGTTATGCATTTGCCGGACACCTTCGATTTGACCACTACGTCGGAGTCCAATATTTGGAGAAGATATGTCCATATTTGGACTTCTCAGAGCTAAAACAAAAACAAAAAGAGAGCACTTTCTGAGCAAAGGCACCAAACTTTTCTGGATCAGAGGTCTAAATACAATAGGCAACTCATAGTATTGCTAGACAACATTCCCACCCGTTTGTTCTACGTTTTCTTACCCCCTTGATGTTTTTTACAGTGTTACGAGTGAAGCAGGCACTCAATAAACGTCTATAAAGTTTCTACAGCCCTTTTAATTTTTTTCAAACTACTATTACATCTCTCATCTACTAAATTCTCAGTAAATACAAAAAGTATATTTAACATGACTTAGTAGATTCACAAATGTATATTACTACTAGCTCTGAAAGCAGCTTTTCAATGTAAATTCCATTTTTATTTAGACCAGCAAAGGGATGCTGAATAAAGCCTCAATAAGGTTTTCAAAAATAGTGAGACAAAGTATTAACTGAAAGATATTAACCATCCAAATTTCATTTTCAGAATTTCAGTTTGATAGCAACAAAAAAAGGGAAAAAGTAATAAACATTTTATTTTTCTTTTTAATCCCATAGAAAGGTCCCTGGCTAGATTATTTTCTTGTATTTGCAAATAAACCAAAAATGGAAAATGAAATAGTCAACTGTTAAAATAAACATCAGAAAAAACTCAAAACGACTCAACATCGAAAACAGTTGGGGTCCCTTGGACTAATGCCATTTTAAATCTATTCAAAGAAACCTAGTATAGTAGTTCAGTCTTATTAGTTGCAGTTCCCCACTGTCAACCATGGTCCAAAAATATTAACTGGAAAATTCCAGAAATAAATAATTCAACATATCCATGCTATATATTTTCCCCACCAGTTAGTGATTATCTAAATTACCAGATCAATTATCAGAGAGAGAGAGAGAGAGATCACAATCATGTAACTTTTTATGGTATATTATTGTAATTATTTATTTTATTATTAGTTATTATTATTAATCTTACTGTGCCTGGTTTATACATTAAACTTTATCATAGGTATATCTGCACAGAAAAAAAACAGTAATATATAGGGTTCAGTACTATCTGCAGTTTCAGGCATCGCCCAGGGATCTTGCAACCTATCCCATGTGGATGGTGGGGGTAAGGAAGGAGGACTACTGTATATTAAAAGAAATCACCTGTATTTATTAAAACACACTAAGTCATTTGAGCCATAAGTGATGATGAGATTGTGTCACTGTGGTACATGTATTAGCACAATTGTAAATAAATAAAAATATTGGTTTTCTGTAACTAAAAATGTATTTAAAAATTAATAAGTATCATCTGACAGAAAACCCCCAAAACCTCCTCTAAGTACCCAAAATGTTTTTATTTACAAACATGAAAGGTTTCTTACATGCAACTGAAATACATTTATCATACCTTTTACAAATACATGTATACTTACCACCATTAGCAGAATATGATCTATTAACTGGAAACTGTGGAGCATCTCCTTCATTGATTAGTCTCAGATCTTGTTCTCTCTGGAGCTCCCTGATTATTCCATCAAGAATGCTCTCATCTTGGTCATTGGTTTGTTGCCCAATTACCTGTTCTACCACCTCACCATCACCTTAATGAGACCAAAGATATAAGGCCATTAAGCTACTTACATTTTAGGATAACCTAAAAAGAGTAAAATTAAACTCAATAAATAAATATCTACACAAATAATTAAAAACTGGATTGAAATGAAAATAAAGCATGTATCAAACAAAATACTTTTGAAAGAACATTAAAAAATGTTGGTACATCAGCTTAATCAATATCCCCAAATTAGACATTATCATTAAGGCTTCCACATGTTAAAGAATAATTATTAAATTATTAATTTAAAAATGAATTATCTTCACAGAGTATTATAAGCTAAAAGTTGGGACTAGAGATTTGAGTAAAGTTGAAACAAGCTCAACCACACATACCTAAAATAGTTTGCATCTTTCTTTAATGAGAATTTCCTAGCTGAAAGAAATCAAATTATGGTCTTTCAACTATTATCTCTTCTGGTAATACCTCAGCATATTGATGAGTAGAGAAATTACTCTTATGATACACTGAAATTTAATGATTACTTTTGAGTAAAAACTTCATTTCTATGATTCTATTCTTTCTTAACTACATCTTATACCTGTTGTTTTCATTTTAACCTCTAGCCAAATGGTATCTAATAGAGTAGCCAAGTGATCAGTCTTACATGAAATCAAGTGTGATGAATTACAGATTTTTAAAATTCAGATGTTTTTAGTTTTATCTCCTACTTAATATTCTTGCTCTCCTCTCTGTTTAACAAATAGCATTTTCATCAAAGTAATCATTAACACATGGTGACATCATTTCATTGTTTTACAAATCTTTATAAGATCATAAAAGGATGTGCAACATATCACTCTTATAAAGGTCAATTCAAGCCTAAATTCCTTCGTAAGAAATCATTTGCAAGTCATAAAGTCACTAGTTCATACCTGCAAGAAAATCTACATGTAATAAACATATGAATGCACTCTGCTGTGGAGGCTGGGGTGGAAGAGGCAGTATACATTAGGAAAATATGCTAACCAGAAGAGTTGCTTTGATAGAGAAAAGTTTATTTCAATATCTTATTCTACTATCCTCCTATTATACATCGCCACTGTTTCAATATCCTCCAAGACTGTTATTTAAGCACTTACAATCCCCTTCCCCAACACCTGATAATTGTTTGCTTTTCAAACATGACAACAGGTAGACACTTCCTAGCTCCTGGTTTTGAAATTCAGTCTTCTTAGGTCCATTACCTATGGACTCTCAAATTAAAATACCAATACTGTGAGAAGCAGAATTTCATTTACTGTAAAAGCTTGACACCTTAAAGTTAACACATATACCCATTACTAGAAGTTAATACAATAAACAACATGATCATTCATATGTTCAGGGCCCTAAAAAAGCAGGTTAGGAGACTTCCGACCAAGATGGAGGCATAGGTGGACACACTGTGCCTCCTTGCACAACCAAAAGAAGGACAACAATAATTTAAAAACAAAAAACAACCAGAACTGACAGAAAATTGGACTGTATGGAAGTCTGACAACCACTCATCCAGACCAGTAAGAGGGAAGAAGTTGGTGGCTGGCAGAGAGGGGTCGCAGCAGGAAAAGGCGGTGGCTGGCAGACTCCGGACCCGGGGAGGCAATGAGGAGACCCAGTGAGGCATGCAAGGCTGCTGGCTGACAGTGGTCACACATTGGCACGCAGATAAACCAGGCAAAAACAGGCAGTGAGACAGACCATGCAACCCAGGGCCCCAGCAATGGGAAATAAAGCCTAAAAGCACCAATAGAAAACACTTGTGGGGTTGAGGTGCCAGGAGGAACTCCCAGCCTCACAGGAGAATTCGCTGGAGAGACCCACAGGGTCCTAGAATGTACACAAGCCAACCCACCCAGGAACCAGCACCAGAAGGGCTGAATTTGCTTATTCGAAGCAGCAGAGGGGACTGAGATCTGAGAGAGGAGCAAGCGCCATTTCTCCCTCTCTGACCCTGCTTCCACATACAGCATCACAACCCAGCAACTGGGTCACCATGCCCTGGTGAACACCTAAGGCTCCACTCCTCACTACATAACAAGTGCAACCAGACCAAAAAAAAAGACTCAAATGCAAGAACAGATCAAAGCTCAGAGCCAATACTTCTAAGCGACCAAGGGATAGCCAACTTATCAGATGCACAGTTCAAATCACTGGTGATCAGGATGCTCACAGAACTGGTTGATTTTAGTCACAAATTAGAGGAACATATGAAGGCTAAACTAATTGAAATGAAGGGAAATGCACAGGAAACCAATAGGGATGGAAAGGAAACTGGGACTCAAATCAAGGGAGTGGACCAGAAGGAATAAAAGAATGACCAAATAGAAAAGAATGAAGAAACAAGAATTCGAAAAAATGAGGAGAGACTTAGGAACCTCCAGGACATCTTTAAATGTTCAAACATCCAAATTATAAGGATACCAGAAGGGGAAGAGGAAGAGCAACAAGTGGAAAACTTATTTGAACCAATAATAAAGGAGAAGTCCCCCAATCTGGAAAAGGAAATAATAGACTTCCAGGAAGTCTAGGAAGCTCACAGAGTCCCAAAGAAGGTAGACCCAAAGAGGAACACACCAAGACACATCATCGTTAAGTTACCCAAGATTAAAGATAAGGAGAGAATCCTAGAAGTAGCAAGAGATAAGGGGACAGTCACCTACAAAGGAGTTCCCATCAGACTATCAGCGGATTTCTCAAAAGAGACCTTACAGGCAAGAAGGGGCTGGAAAGAAGTATTCCAAGTCCTGAAATCCAAAGATCTACAGCTAAGATTGCTCTATCCAGCAAAGCTTTCACTTAGAATGGAAGGGTAAAGAGCTTCTAAGATAAAGTCAAGTTCAAGGAGTTCATCATCACCAAGCCCTTATTATATGAAATGTTAAAGGGACTTATCTAAGAAAAAGAAGATTAAAAATATGAACAATATGAACAGTAAAAAGACAGCAAACTCACAGTTATTAACAACCACACCTAAAACAAAAGCAAACCAATCAAACAACTAGAACAGGAACAGAACCAGAGAAATGGAGATCACATGGAGGGTTAGTGGGGAGTGGGAGGAGAGGGGGAAAAGGTACAGATAATAAGTAGCATAGACAGTGGGGAGAAAATAGAGAGGGGGAGGACAAGAGTAGTGTGGGAAATGTAGAAGCTAAAGAACTTATGACACATGGACATGAACTAAAGGGGGGAATGTGGGTGGGAGGGGATGCGCAGGGTGGAGAGGAATGAAGGGTGGAAATGGGACAACTGTAATAGCATAATCAATAAAATATAGATATTTTTAAAAGCAGGTCATTCTCTCCTTGAACATATTCTTTTTTTCTTTTAAGATGTTATTTATCTTTAGAGGGGGAGAGAGAGAGAGAGAGAAATATCAATATATGGTTGCCTCTCACGTGTCCCCTGCTGGGAACTGGCCTGCAACCCAGGCATGTGCCCTGACTGGGAATCGAACCACAGTTGTTTGGTTCGCAGGCCCGCACTCAATCCACTGAGCTACACCAGCCAAGGCTTCCTTGAGCACATTCTTGTTAGTCCTAATCCATTTAGCTGTGTCCAAGTGGTAAGTAAGCGATGTAAAAGTACTCTGGTAAGGTAAAAAGAACCATGTAACTGAAATTCATAGAGGTAAAATATATTATAATCTGCCCCAGAGTTTCACAAGGGGCATATATCACAGAGAGAACAGCACCAAGCGTAACATTTTGCAAAATATTTTAAATTTAATTTTGGAGATAACATACCATTAGCCACATATCCCAGCTGTGGTATAAGTTGTTCGTCTTTACAATTCTCCCGTCCTGGTACTAGCCTTTGGAATTTTGTAGGATGAGGATTTCCATCAACATCCACCAAGAATGGGGGAGGCATGAGGTGAGGAGCTTGTTGGGTTTGTTCATCTAATACATAGTTGTTGGCATCACGGATAAGTGGTCGATAATCCGTGTGGAAGAACATCTGATCTGGAATCTTTATGACAAATGTTTAGTATTTGTGTGCACAGAAAATTTATAGATAAGCACTTATTTTTATTCCTCAGCACGTGCATTTTTCAAATCAGATAATTTATGCCTTCTCTAATATTCCTCTATGTTTCCTCTAGGTAGAAGGGAATCACCTAGATTATGATGACATCGTTTCTCCACAAAATCCTACAATCTGTATTACTTTCTGCCCCTACATCTACTTCTCCAACTAGGATAAGAAGTAAAGCAACAGAATAGATAAAATTAGGTATTTTTATTTATGTTGCAAAAATCATACAAATGTTTATAACTACTTTTCTTCCCATTTTATTCAAATAAGGATAGATGGAGTATAATATCAATGGTGAGGCAGGTAAATACCAATTGCCTAAAGACACTCAAAGGTGATATAAATATTGACCTGAACTCAGTGATTCTAAATTCTCTTTTGACTCCAAGTTTCTAAAATCTATTGTAAATTCACAGGTAATAAAATATAAGAAACTGATTAAGTCAGTTTCCAAAGTATTTTACCAATATCAACAATAGGTAAAGTAGATAAGAAAATAAATATTTGATCATCAGCTGTTTATTCTCAATTTATGATAAATAGAGGATGAAATCTGGTTAAGTTGCCCTATTATAGCTGAAAGGTAGTACAGAGAGTGAGTATATCCTAAGTAAAAGAATTTTCTAATAAAATTTTATATCTACATCACCCTATATATGTATTTAATCACTATTAGGTCTTGTGTTCTGGTAGTAACGAAAATTTTTACGAAGAAAGGTGACTTTGTTAGTTTATGTCTGTTAACACACAAGACTTATTAACTGAAGACGTCAAAAAAAACTTATAAATGATACAATCCAAAATTGAATCCTACAACAAAAATTAAACACGCTAACCTTTTCATAGTATTTACTGCATCCAAAACCAAAAAGCAGCAAATGCCCATGAGAATCTGTACAGGCAAAATGGTTTCCATCCGGTGAAAATTTACAATCAAACACTGCACCATGGCCTTGGCCTTCAATCTGAAATTCAGAGGAATAATTTTAAGTCATCTTAAGAGGTAATTTTCAAATAATAAGTGGGCAATGGCTTCTGTTTGCTAATATCCTAATTCTCGATGCATCAACATTCTGATGTACTTTCTGGCTTCTATGGGCCAGAACCTTAATGAAACAGTAAGCTCTAAAAGAAATTAGGGAGAATAAGAATGCAATGATCTGTATCAAACATTACTAGCAATGTTGTATTTCAAAAAGTACTAATAAGTAAGTATCTAAGTAGACTAGAAAAGATCTAAACACAAATTGACAAAGCTGCTATCTCAGCAAAGGTCAAAATATTATCTTCACATCTTAAATTGTAATGTAATTAAGCCTTAAAATAACCATCCTAAAATTAAAGCGCAGCAAATCCATTTTTTAAGGGAGGGTATTATTAATGCTCTGGGTCTGTACAAAGCCTATAGAAGGGAGCTCAAAAGCCAACAATTTAGAAATGTTTAGTCATGGCTGTTCTCCAGAGCGCGACGCTGAATATGTACAACATGAGTAGTCCCATCACCACAGTAAGGTGTTCCACTAGGAGAGGAGAGCCCACCAGATTTTCACATGATTTGTATGAAATATACATGAAGATTATTCATATCTCCACTCCCATGCTTGCCAAACAACTCCCTGATTACTAACTAAGCCACGTGGGTTTCACTAGAGGCAGGTAAAATACAGTCAACTGTTCTGATTCATAAGTTAGGATTATAGTTGAAACATTAACATTTTTGTGAGTTTGGTTAGGGTTAGTTCCAAAACCTTATGAAATCTGAGTTCCTAGTTTAGGGCTGGAGACTAAAATTTGGAAAATGCTCACACCACGATAAAGTCACCCTGAAAGGTGTAATTCTCTACTGGCCTTACCTTCAGGTCAAGACACTTTCTGTTACTGTGTGGATTTAAACACAATTTACAAGAGGTTCCTTGACACTAAGTATACTTTCATTACCAAGCTGTCATGAAAGAGAAGCCTGTTTTAATATGAACAAAGCACAATTTTTCTTACCATGTTAAAGTAATTCCGAATCTTGGTCCCCCGGTCAAGGTCCCAAATAAAAATGTTCCCATCATGGCCCGCTGAAAGTATGATCCTTTGATCAAATGGATGTGCTTCCAAAACAAATACTTCATCATCATGTCCCTGTGATAAAATCAGTATTAAATGTGAAAAGCAAACCTGAGTATCTACTTTATTTGGTCAAAAGACCTCGGGAGTGTGGTATCAACTCTATTCAGATTAATTAATGCACACCAATTGAACAGCATTTACTACTGAGTTGGCCAAAAGGTCTGCTGAGGTATTTTTCTGTAAAAGAAAAGACATATTTTTTCATTTTCACCAATAACTTTACTGATTTGGATATTTTGAGTATGTTGGCTATCTTCTGTATAGTACAATGTTGATGGTTCTCAATTCATGCCTCGATTTCACTGCTACCAACTTCAACTGGTCTACCTGACCGTGGAGCATCGCCCAGTGAGAAATATCCTATGCCTCAGGATTGAGCATAGTCGCTAGATCACAGGGAATAAAATCTAATCAAAATCAGTAATGTGTTAAGATTTATCATCTGCCCTAGTTTTATTTATTAAGTACACCTCTATTTCTACCACCACCACACAAATCCAAATTATATCATGGCCCATCCTACCCTTGACTCTGTAGGAGTCAAGGGTATACCCAAAGTCACTCTTATCTCCATTCCAATCTACTCTCTACTATGTCGCCAGAATGATATAATATTTTAATTTAAATTTATTCGGGTGACACTGGTTAATAGGATTACACAGGTTTCAAGTGTACATTTCTAATTCACATGGCATTCCTTTACTTTTAAACCCTTTAATGATTCCCTATTGGTCTTAGGGTAGATCTCACAAGGCCTTCAATTGCCTGGCCCCTGTCCACTTCACCACTCCTGTCTGGTGACAATCCATTTCTGCTCTCCAAGCTCTAGCCCAAAACCGGCTTTCAACTCCCTTCTACCTCAGGAGATTTGTGCATGCTTTCCCCTATTTCTGAAAGGACTTTCCAATCTTTTCACATATGTATTATAATTTATCAAACATTTATTAATCACCTACCATGTTGAGAAAGAATATAAGTAAGAAAGTATCAGGTGGTGATAAACACTATGATGAAAATAAAGCAAGATGAAGCTACTCTAGATTGCTTGATCAAGGAAGGCCTTGTCAAAAAGGTGACATTCAGGCCGAGACATGAGTAATTTCTTCCTACCTTTCAAATCTTTTCTTTCTAGAGAGAGGGTAGGGATAAAAAAAGGGAGAGAAACACTGATGTGCGAAAGGAACATTGATTGATTGCCTCACACACTTCCAACTGGGGACCTGGCCCACAACCCAGGCCTGTGCTCTGACTGAGAATCTAACCAGTGACCTTTCAGTTTGCAGGCCGGCACTCAATCCACTGAGCCACACCAGGCAGGGCAAATCTTAACTCAAACTTCAATTCCTGAAGAAACTTTCTCTGACCCTCCCAGACAAGATTTTGTCACCCTATCAGAAACTTCCATTTTGCACTTTTATTTCTCAGCATTTATTTGATTACATTTTTTCTCCTAATAGTCTGTAAACCCATTTATTCCTAACATCTAACTCAGTGGCTGGCACACAGGAGATGCTCAAGAAATATTTATAAAATGGAAAAACTTTACACCCCACTAAGACCCTAATACAGAAATTGTTAACACAGAAAATATAAGTTCTTTACCAAAACTAAGTAAATTTGACTGTTATAATAACTGAGAGTAGTGTGTTCTAAAATTTCTTCAATAAAATTCACTGAAAACAGATGACCTATAAGTCAGCCCATGGGAAGAATACAACTAAACAGAACTGTAAATTAAAGTACTTATTAAGACAGAACTTTACATGGACTCATAAAACCAATGAATGCAACATGGCCTTTGATATTATGATTTTTAGAGATATAATCTTGTACTGTCTAATAATATAGCTGCTAGTCACATATAGTTAGTAAGCATTTGAAATGTGGCGAGTATGAATTAAGATATTCTTTTTTTTAAGATTTTATTTATTTATCTTAAGAGGGGAAGGGAAGACGAGAGGGAGAGAAATATCAATGTATGGTTGCCTCTTGTGCATCCCCTGCTGGGAACTGGCCTGCAACTGAGGCGTGTGCCCTGACTAGGAATCGAACCACGATCCTTTGTTTCACAGGCCCATGCTCAGTGTGCTGAGCTACACTAGCCAGAGCTGAATTGAGATATTCTTTAAGTGTAAAACACCCACTAGGATTTCAAAGATTTAGTGTGAAAAAAGAATGCAAATATTTCACTAATAATTTTATATTAATCACATGTTGAAATGCTATTATTTTGGATATATTGGGTTGAATAAAATATATTACTAAAATGAGCCCTCACTGGTGTAGCTCAGTGGATTGAGTGCCAGTTTGTGAACCAAAAAGTCACCAGTTCAATTCCCAGTCAGGGCACATGCCTAAAGTGCAGGCCAGGACCCCAGTAGGGGGTGTGCGAGAGGAAACACACACTGATGTTTCTCTCCATCTCTTTCTCCCTCCATTTTCCTCTCCCTAAACATAAATAAAATGTTTAAAAAATAAACTTAATTTCAATTGTTACACCTTTTAAATTGTGGCTACTAGAAAAATTAACATTACATATATAGCTCATTTTATACAAGCATTACTAGTAGAGTGTGCTGACACAGACAAACATTTCCTAATAAAGAATCAAACAAAAAGTAAAGGATTTTCCAAACACATTAATAGAAACTTACATTAGGAAATAGAGAAAGCCAGAGCGAGGTCAGCACTGGTTTTCATATAAAAGGAAGAATCTAAAATTCCACTGAACACAGTGTTAGGGTTTTATTTAGGAAAGAGCACTTAAACTGGAAATGCACCCAAAATTAAACAAATCTTTAGACACCTCAGAGGTCTTAGATAAGATTATCTCACAAAGGAGTCAAATAAGGATCTGAACCAAGGAGTGCTGCAAAGACTACTTACTGAGTCTTGAGAATTGGTTTCTAGTCCCGATCACTTACTACTGTATTAAACAGTGATGTCTAACCTCTTTCATCTCATGGCACATATAAACCAATTACTAAAATTCTGCACTACACCAAAAATATATTTTTTGCCAATCTGACAAAAAATAGGTATAATTTTGATTCATCCATACCAGATGGCTATTGTGTTGGTTGTTGTCATTTTTCACTTCACAACCTAAGGGAAAAGAGGTCAGTGCCCCTGACTAAATAGTCAGGTCTGGCATGTTTTAGACATTCATGCACCACAAGAGTGAGCCACAGCACAACGGTTGAAAACTGCTGGTATAAAACACAGGGTAATCACTTGGCCCTTCTGCTTGAAGTATTGCACTTACGCATCAATAATTGAATTTAACTTGAAGTCAACCTGTACCATGATAAGCTGCCAAGCATTAACTCAAACCTATGTAATTTCAGCTATTACTCCTGTCTACTTTTCACACCAAATATTGTAGCCTTTTACTATGGCAAATACATCCTTTATTAAAAAAAAGAGGAAAAGACACCCTTTTCTACTACTTCTTCCTCATACCTCTATTTCTTGCATAAACTAACCCATGAAGGTAGAATATACAAGATATCCTTGTCAAAATAAAGTTAGTTCTATGCTTAAAAGAATAAAAAACAAAGAGTCCTGACTCATGCTAAAAATAAAATAATTTATGTACCCTTGACTGCATATAATAATATAACAGATAAATAAATACTACACCTGGAAAATATCTTGAAAATTTTCCTAACTGCTTTTAGCAGCTATCTCATGTGTCATCTTTGCAGCTATGTCAGCAGAGGTACCTCTAATAATTACTTGTCCAGTGGATAGTAAGTCATAGAAAGTAAACTAGAACTTAAATTTCCTGTCTTCTAGAATGTCCTTTTAGACCATTTTAATTATTCTCAAAATATAATACTTACAGATAAAGTATGAAGAAGTTGCCCTGTGACTGAATTCCATACTTTCAAAAGGAAGTTGTTCACTGCAGTAATAATTGTGGTGTCATAGCGATCCCAGGCTACCATAGTCACCTTCAGTTTAGTGACCTTATCTTCTCCAGACGGCAGGTTATTCCTGAACAAAATATTTGCAATATTCATACATTGTAAATTTTTAACAGAAGTGCAACTGAAATAGTTAATTATGTCAGTAATCTATCCAGGAGCATGAAAATTCCTGGAAACAAAAATCCTAAATTATACTTTTAAGTACTGAAGAAAGAGAGTAATAAAAATACCTACATGGAGCAATACCAAATAGCTTCTTTTAGTCAGGAAAACAGTACACGACATAGCAAAATTAAAAGTTAGTTACATAGAAACAACAAAAATGCAAAACTAGAAAGAAGTCTACAAACCCTTTGAAAAATAAAATACAAGGTTATTTGGCTACCAGAAATATTAAGAAAACATATACTGGATACTTTATTCCTATAAACATTAACCTTTGTAAAATTTGTAGGCCTTATAAAAGAGCAGTAAGAGATTCAGTAACTTTTAATTTAATCAAACATAACCCAGTTTCTGGCTGTAACTACAAACTCAGTTCTATATTGTTATTAATAGAGAGATAATTAATTTCAGGGTCATACGATAAAGAGATAATTATCTTCAATCAACAGTGCAGATGAGGAAACCAATGCTAAATGTACTTATAATGTTGAGTAGGAATTCTAATGATAAGAAACATTATAAAGGTATCCTTAATTAAGTTACAGGAATAAACATATGATGACATATAATAGAGGAACCTCAAAATACAAAGTAGAATGTTTGTGTATATAAATATATATGTATATACATATAAATATATGTACATGTGTACATACATATAAATATACATACATATAATATATAATTATATATAATATGCTATATACATATAAATATAGGTGCATATTTTTATACACACACAAACACATACGACACATAGAAAAACTAAGGCAGCAAATGACTCTGTGGGCATTAGTAGAGCACAGTGATCACAGGGGTCCAGAACTTTAAGTCAGTCAGCAACGTTCATATCACCCAGTATGTCAATCAACAGCAAAAGGTCATTTACTCAGAAACCGAGCACAGATGCAAATTTCACACATACCAATGAACTCCGAACTACTTACTTATCTAAAAAGATATTTTATTTTCACTATTAAGTATAACTCAATAAAGTAAGATACTATACCTTCTGAGAGCCACCACTGAAACATCTAACACCCACTCTTACCCAGTCATTTTAGTAGCCATATCTAGCACTATACTCTTCCATTCTTGTTGCTGGTATTGCCAAATTCTTGCTGTTCCATCTCTGCTTCCACTAACAAATCTTAAACTGAAAAGAAACAATAAAAATATCCTATTACTTTCCTCCAAAGAAGAAACCCCTTTTTTGCTAATCATAAAAGTGATACTTTCATCCACCTATGCTACTGGGAAGAACAGAAATGGTATAGTTTAGAAAACAGTTTCGCAATTCCTCAAAAGGATAAACAGTGTTACCACATGACTTAGCAATTCTACTCCCGTTACCTCTAGAACTTGGAGATATACTTGGAGGTATACCTATCTCCAAAGGAAATTGACACATAAGTCCACACAAAAAACTGATACAGAAATAATTCATGGCATTATTCTTAACAGGACAAAAAGTGGTAACAACCCAAATATCCACGAAATGATAAATAGATAAACTGTGGTATATCCATACAATCAAATATTATTCATCAATAAAAAAGAATGAAATAATAATATTTGTCACAACATGAATGCATATTGAAAACATTATGCTAAATGAAAGAAGTCACAAAAGATCTAGCTTATATGAAATATCCAGAAGGGACAACTCTACAGAGACAAAAATTGAATAATGGTTGCCTAGAACTGAGGAGAGAGATATAAAATGATTGGAGATTGAGAGCTGAAAGGTATGTCATTCCTTCTGGAGGTGATGAAAATGTTCTGAAATTGACTGTGGTAAATGCTGCACATTTCTATGAATATACTAAAAGCCACTGAATTTTATGTTACATGGATTTTATCTCAATAAACTGCTATAAAAATACATTCATTTACCAATTATACTATCACTTTTCATACTTTCCTAGTCTTTGAGAACTTAAAGACATACATTTATATTTATGTCTACTCCCATAGGAGATAGAATTATACTATATATAATGTTTTATAATGTTTTTCCCTGACTTAAGTGTATTTTATAGATCTATTTCAATGTGGACAAATAAAACTACCATCATTTTTAATGTGTTCAACTACATGGATATACCAAACTATATATAAACCACTCCCCAATGATGAATATTTATACTATTTTCAGTCTTCACCATCACAAAAATGTGATGAACTTCAATATACATCATTGTACCCATATATCTTTGCTGAGTCAAAGGGGTAGACATATTTTTAAAGCTTTAAAAACATACTGCCAAATTATTTCCCTGAAAATTTTAAACAATTTATAATCTCATCAAAAGTCATAGGAGAATATCCATTTTCCTAAACCCATGGCAATATTGGGTGTTATCATTCTTCCTTACCTTGTCATTCTGAAAGAAAAAAAATTGTTACTGCTATTCTAAACTGCATTTCTTTCATTATTAGTAAAATTGTACATCTTTTGATGTGCTTAGACCACACAACCAATTAAGATGATTTCTCCTTTAAGAAAAAAATGCACAAATTAAAAAAATTCAGATTCTTCTAGCATGAAAACGTAGTAGACAAATCTTTAAGTATATAACTAAATATATTGCAATAAGCCACCCTTAAAAATCATTTGAATATTTTTTCATTGCTAATAGAGGCCACTCTTTGTAGACCATCATTATGGTATTTACTCTTACATTAAAAAGGTGAACAAGTATCATAGTAGTCACCTACTATCCAAAAATATTTAAAAACAAAACATGGTCACCCACATAAAGTCCCTAGAGAAATATATGAATACAAATTATGCTAAGTGGTTATATTTTTATGTCTATTCTAGGTCAATTTTTAGTCTAGGGAAGATTGTCAGAGGATGCAAATACCTGTATATAATTTCTGAGTTTTACAGACATAGAAAATATGTATCATATGAATAGTAGATAAAATTAGTGATACAGATGTTTAGCAGGTGGCAAGGAAGCTAAAATCTGGAACAGCCAGGAAAGGTATCAAGTAGAGCACGAAAACCTTAAAAGAAAGAGAAGACTCAGAGAAGAGACAGGAGGAAGCGGGAAAACAGAGGTAAGGAGAGAGGAATGCAGGGGGCGGATACAGGAGGGAACAGGAGAGAAGGGAAGGTATATGATGATATTTCTGGGTAAGAATAGTGAGGTGAAGTAGAAGCAAAAGAATGGATGACAAAATATATGTGGAATGCAACAAGAACAATGGTTAAATCAATGAGAGTAGATCCAGAGGATTTATATGGGAATAGTAAATGAAGTAAGAATGTAGGTCTAAGTCAATCTGTAGAGAGTTCTGAATGCTAGGCTGAAACATTTGAATTCCACTCTATAAACCAAGAAGTAACATTAAACATTTCTGAACAGAGTAATGCTGATCTGGCAGAAATGGATAGAATATATTTAGAAGGGAGAAGAAAACTGATGGTAATGAGTCAAATAATGGAATCCTGACTATGGTAAGTGATAACAGAAATGGAAAAAGCAAAGTAAACAAAAAATAAATCATTGAGAAAGAAAGAACTTATAGCCTATCATCACTACTACTTGAATAGGAATTTAGAAGAGATGGGGTAAGGATGTTATCAAAGATAGACAAGAGCTTTCAGCCTAAGTGACTGGACTGAAACAAGGTGTCTGGAGAAGAGGTAGCTGCTTCTGAGGGAGAGATAAAATATGTCAAACATCTGTTTACACTGATATGTACTATATAGTTACCTGTCGCCATTGTTACAGAACTGAACGGCAACAACTTTGTCCTAAGACATAAAACAGATTTTTATTAGAATTCATTTGTAAAATGAATAAAGCACTCTTCCCCTCAATTTCACATGCAAAAGCCTCATCGTGTAGATTTTTTAATGCTACAATTTTCTGAAAGAACTCAAATTGTCTTTAAAAATTAATAAAGGCTGAAACAATATTAATTAACTAAGGACGAAAGCTTAATCAGCAGTAATTTGAGACAAACCAGACAGTCACAAACCTGTTTCTAAACCATAATCTCAAGAGACAGCTAGTTTGGATGAGGTATTAGTTTATTAAGCTTCTCATAATAAGACATTACACTAATCTAAAATACTGCCTTAAAATAACTGATTTAGTAGTAGTTGAATGAAATTTCCCACTTAACTGATTTTTAAATTTCAGAAAACAAATCAGTCATTACCTATTTCTTACATGTCTTATTTACTTATTTTACAGTGGAGTTGCCTGATTGCCTTTAGGTATTTTATTTAGATGCCGTTGGTTGAATCTTCTTTTAATATAATGTGTATTGTACTGATGAGAAAATTAAAATATAAGCCAAAATATGCATTTTCCTTCTCTTTATTCTTTGATAATAAAGCTAAAATGTACCCTCAAATGCTGTACACATTTTCAAAAACCATTCATTCTAATGTAATTTTTAAAAAGAAACTGAGATAGTAAATATCTTTGTATTTAATTATTTTTCATTTTTAAAAATTATTAAACTGTCTTTCTATGTCCAGAGGTATCTGTGATTCACACTGTTCCATGACTTCACTGTAGTTTTACCTGACAGATTCTGGATTCTCACTACCATTTGCAATAACTGGTTTTAGATGTTCTGAAGGTACATCTTATTTCCAGTGACTAACCACCACCGATTTCAACAGGGAATATTTTAAGTTTTCTAACTTTTTATGTTAGCTGGGCCCCCATCAAAAAACATTTTCTCTTCTTATTTCCCCTCTTGAACATTTCCCACTCATTTACTACCTCCTTCTAGCATTCTGAAAACAATCATATTAAGATCAACAAGCTAAATCAACTGAAAAGAATTTTTCCTAAGACATATTTAATGTATTTTAGTAAGTATGTAGACATTAAAGTAACAAACAGCTTATATGATTAATGAAATACAGCAGGTACAAAAGAGGGTTTTCATAAATTATCACTGTAATACTTGTATTTTTCTTTTTCCATATAGTTAAATAGAAATTATCTTAAATATTATAGCCATACTAAATCCAAAATTTCACTTATCTTCATTACAAAAGAGACACCCTACTATACTGGTTTCATATCCAATCTAGATTAATTTAGGGTATAGACCAGAAAAGAAAAAAAATATCTTTTCAGGGTTGTTAAAAACGAAAGCAAATATTAAGTTTCTCATTTTTTTCTTACCGTGTGTGACTCTAATTCAGCAATTTTCTCAGGAGTCTCAGAACCCAAGTAATATATTCTAATCACATGGTCAGTGCTCCCTGTTGTAATGAACATACCACCTGGAGAATTAAAAAGTAAACATTGTACCAAGGAACTTAAAAAATCCTCTGGCTGCCTTCTTAGCTATATGCTAACTTACATTAACAAAAAGGCTTCAAGAAACACTAGGTTGTCTTCTAATGGTTACAGATGCAGTAACACTTCAGAGAAAATTAAGTAAAATTCAAGAAAAATAAGAGAAATATTTAAAACACAACTATATTTTTAACCCAGTAAAAATCCACCAACTATACATTAAATACAGGACTTTGGATCATAAACATTAAATGTCACAGCTTCGAGGAATTCTTTACACTGACTGTAAAGCCATAATGTTCCAAATTACTGATAAGATGACTATATCTACAATTCTCTTGATAGTATAGTGGCTACAGTGGTGTTGAGTGCAGAAACTCAAAAGCTTGGGATGATGTAAAAATTTCGTATACAGATGGTAGTGGTCATGTATACAAAATAATGTGAATATACTTAGTACCACAGAAATGTACACTTTAAAAATGGTTGTTGAAATAGTAAATTTCTGCCCTGGCTAGTGTGGCTCAGTGGATTGAGTACTGGCCTGAGAACCAAAGGGTTGCAGGTTCGATTCCCAGTCAGGACACATGCCTGGGTTTTGGGCCAAGTCCCCAGGAGGGGGTGTACAAGAGACATCCACACATTGATGTTTCTCTCCCTCTCTCCCTTCTCCTCTCTAAGAACAAATAAATACAATGTTTTTTTCAAAGCCATTATAAAGAATAGTAAACTTTGTGTTGTATTTTACCACAATGAAAAAAAAGTTTAACCAGCATGCAAGTCTTAGAAGTAGGAAAGCACTGTTTACAATATAAAAGCGTCCCCTATATGCAGCTACAGTACATATTTTCTGAACAGTTAGGGCAGGATTGTAGTATTGAACTGGGGGTGTAAAGGTTTTGTTTTTACCAACTAAATTCTGCATTATATAAAAACATATTACTTGTAAATAAGAAAAAACCTCTAAAGCTATCACATGTTAGAGTCCATACAGGTGTGTATATTATAAAATATGGTTCACATTTTTGATGTGATTCCATTAACCCTTAACCATATGCATTCTTCTACAAAACTGAAAAATATATCTTTTATAACTGGGTCATTTAGCATTTGGGGTACTCCAAACATTCCATTTTCACACATACCAGAACTGAAAGATGAACAAGATATCTGAACTCCAGGTCTGGACCTCTCAGTAAATTTAACTGGGCGATCTCTAAGAGGAAACAAAGATGTTTTTATTTTTCATCATGTTCCTCTAATGTGCAAGAATCTTAGGATAGTGGATAGACAGATTTAGAATCAATATTATTGAAACCACAAAACTGAAGCAGTCAGTAAGTACTAATCTCATAATTCAAGTTACAAATGCATTTAGCCTTGTAAATATAATTTATATCAGTATTATTATTATAGCTTTACAAATTATCATGTTATTTTCTACTACCATTACAAGTTCAAAGTCTTCTTACCAGAATAAGAAATGAAACAAATACCACTCATTACCATAATTTTGTATATAAGTTAGTCTCTTCAATATTTGGATTTATAAAAATTTTATTCTAAAATCTCTAAAATCCATTTGAAGTAGGCATGTATAATTATGCATACATATATACATAGATTATTAAGAATCTTGCAAAGCAATAAAGAAAATGAATGTACGTGACTTTTGACAAAATTTCTCACCCAATTGTAAACTTACCTGAACTTCATTGTTTTTACATGCCATTGCCAGAAACAGATTGTTCCATCAGCACCAGTAGAAGTGAGGTATCTGGTTGTGCCTTTAGTTGATGGACAAAACTAAAAAAAAAAAAAAAAATCAATTAGAGCTTTTATATTGTTATTTTAAACATAGCATATTCTAAATTTATAATCACTTTAACAAACATACTTTTAAGCAAATTGACTTAATGATTTCAGTTTTAAAAGATCACTTAAATATCCTAGATTAATGAACACCATATAAAGAATCCTCCAAAAATGGAAGAAAAAAGTTAGTCATGGAATTTAGAAAATATTTTAGTGTTAAAAGTAATTATTTTAAATGATTCAACATTACTCTTTAAGTTTATTACTTCAATACTTTTAATGGAGAAAAAACTCAAAGTCATTACTAGTTAAACCATTATAAATCTGCTAAATATATGCTTATACAGCAATAAATATGGATTTTTTCATTCCATATGAATAGGGCATCGGAAATAAATCTATAATCAATTATTAGGTAGCTAAGATCTAAGTATTTGAGTTTTAATATTTTGCTTTAAACAGTAACTTCAATGAAGTACAATATCAATTTTGTCCTTTTTAAAACTTAAATAATTTCTATTTGTTTTTTAATTTCTTAAATATGTTTATCAATTTTCAGAGAGAGGAAGGGGAGAGAGAGATCAGTGTTAGACAGAAACATAGACTGGTTGCCTCCCATGTTGTCCTGCCTGGGATTGAACCCCCAACCTTTTGGTATATGGGACAATGCTCCAACCAACTGAACCACATCAGCCACAGCAATTTCTATTTGTTTTAATGGAAAATGTAAACTAGGTCAAATCTCTGATCTTATCATATATCATATATTTAAGGTGCAAATTTAAAGGATGACTTGTGGCCCTGGCTGGTGTAGCTCAGTGGATTGAGCACGGGCCTGCGAACCAGACAATCACGGTTCGATTCCCAGTCAGGGCACATGCCTGGGTTGCAGGCCAGTTCCCAGCAGGGGCCAGTTCCCAGCAGGGGATGCATGAGAAGCAACCATGCATTGATGTTTCTCTTCCTTTCTCCTTCCCTTCCCATCTAAAGATAAATAAATTTTTAAAAAATAATAAATAAATAAATAAAGGATGACTTGTACCCTAGAGAGACCCATGAATGAAGAACCTTTACCATGTAGGACTCTCAAATTCTAATTCTCAGTATTTTACCTGTCCACAGGAAAAAAAATCACAAAGGGAAGAGCTACTGGGCTCATGATGTGGATAATATACCACAATGTTAATATAGAGTTAAGTGGCAAAGAATAAATAAAGCATACAGAATGCATGAGAAATGGTGATCACCAGTATGGACAAGAGTGAATCTAAGGAAGATTCAGAATGTTGGTTGGGGGACAATTTACAATTTTATAGCAGTAAGGTGGTCAAAGAGAAGGTCTCTCTAAGAAAGAGACATTTGCATGAATTGCTTAGAATTTGAGGGAACAAGCCACGTGAAGATCCAAGAAAGACTATCCCAGAGTCATTAAGCAGTAAAACAAAAGCAGGAGTGTAGCTAGAGTGGTCTAAAAAAGCAGAGACTGTAGCAACTAAAGCGGAATGAAAAGAGGAAACAAGTAGAAGGAGGTGAAGTAGGTCAGACAGCAAGGCACTAAGAATGTAAGTAAGGACTGTGGATCACTATAAAGACTGGCTTTGCACTTCCAGTCAAGATGTCAGCATAGGTAAATGCAATACTCACATTTTCGTAGAACATCAAAATTACAATTAAACTACAGAAAAAAACACCATTCAGAGCCACCTGAAATCTCCCCAAACAGAAACCCTACAACTAAGGATATAAAGAAGAAGCCACATGGGACTCACAGGAGGAGGGGTGGAAGCAAAGAATGGGGTGGCCCTACCCCCACAAGTGGCAGATAAAAATCAGGAAGGATAGCTCAACCTTGGAGGTCCCCCACCAGGAGTGAGGGGTCCCAGCCCCACTCCAGGCCCCACATGCCCAGGATTCCAGTGTCAGAAAGAGAAGTCCCCATAACTTGTGGCTATAAAAATGAACTCATAGACGGAGACAACAGTATGGTGATTATCAGAGAGACAGAGGGTGGGGGAAAGGAGGGATAAATGGTGACAGAAAGAGACTTGACATGGGGTAGTAAACATACAATACAATATAGAGTTGATATATTATAGAATTGTACACTTGACACCTGTATAATTTTATTAACCAATGTCACCCCGATAAATTCAATAAATATTAAAAAGTTAAAACAAACACCAGCAGAGATTGTGGCTAAGCGAGATGGAGGGCTTCTGGAATCTAAGGCACTTCCTCTGAAAGGGCCCACACATGCACTTACTCAGTCTCACTCCCTCTGAGCTCCAGCACCAGGTCAGTAGGTCAAAAGGCATCAAAGACACACAGGGAAGAACTGAAGTGTTTGGCAAATCAGGGTGAGAGCCCAGGACAGCTTTCTCCCAAAGAGAAGTGCTGTCAGAGGCCATTGTTTCTTCCGTGAGCCCTCCTTTCCCCACAGTGCCAGCAGGCAGGGCCATATCTGAGTCTCAATCAACCCGAATCATACTGTTCACCCTACCATGGTGATTCCCTGAGATGCCGACCCACCCAACTTGCCACCCTACCCAAGCTGTTTCCAGTGGCTTTTCCATACAAATGGCCTCTCTTGGTCCAGCAGCATCTGGCCTGGTTATTCCCAGGACCTCTTCTTCACTAAGTAGCCCCAGACCCCGAACTAGCAGCAGCTGGCCTTGGTCCATAGCTTGACCTCTCCTGCGCACCTCCAAGCCCATAAACAAATACCATCCATCTACAGATCACACTGTGGTTCATACCAAAAGGCCTGGGGAAGAACACAGACAATGGCTTACCTTGGCCTGCACGTCTGAAAATGCCAAAGAGCCACCACACCCAGTGGACAACTTCAGACCACATCAAAGCGCCACCAAACCACCTCCTTAGCAACACACTTAAGGGGAGGGCTCAGCACTCACCAGAGCCCTGCTCAAGCTCAACTAAGTCCTGCTCTGTGGGGTGGAACCCTGCATAGCTGATCCTCCACAGTGATAACAGCCAGTCCTTGCAGCTAACAGGACTGAGGGCAAATCCTACTCATTGACGTGTCCTCAGCAATTAAGGCTCAATAACAGGTGATGTACACAGCCTACATGGTGAAGTTTAGGGGGCACATCTGGAGTGCCCAGCTTGGGTGAACAAGGAGGCTTACCACTTGACCCTATAAGACAGCAATTACATAAAGCTACTCTACCAAGTCAAGGAGAGAAAGCAGCTCTAACTAATACATAGAAACAAACCATAGGGAGGCTGCCAATATGAAGAGACGGAGAAATACAGCCCAAATGAAAGAACAGAGCAAAATTTCACAAAAAGAGCTAAGTAAAATGCAGAGAAGTGATCTATCAGATGCAGAGTTCAAAACACGGGTTATAAGGATGCTCAAGGAACTTAATAAGGACCTCAGCAGCATAAAAAGAACCAGTCAGCAACAAAGGATACACTATTTGAAATAAAGAACAATTTACAGGGCCCTGACTGGTGTAGCTCAGTGGACTAAGCACAGGTTGCAAACCAAAGGGTCACCAGTTCTATTTCCAGTTAGGGCACACGCCTGGGTTTTGGGCCAGGTCCCCAGTAGGAGGTTCAGGAGAAGCAACCACACATTGATATTTCTCTTCCTTTCTTTCACCTTCCTTTCCCCTCTGTCTAAAAATAAATAAATAAAATATTTAGAAAAAAACAATTTACAGGAAATCAACAGTAGAGAAGGTAAAAGTCAAGAATCAAATCAATGATCTGAAATATAAGGAGGCAAAAAAAAAAAGAACAACAAAAAGAAATAATAATACAAAAAATAAAATAAAACCAAGGACAGTGTAAGGAGCCTCTGGGACAACTTCAAGCGTACCAACACTTACCTCCTGGGGGTGCCAGAAGAAAGAGTGAGCAACAGATCAAAAACCTATTAAAAAATAATGATGGAAAACATCCTGAACTTTGTGAGGGAAATAGACATACAGGTCCAGGAAGTGCAGAGTCTCAAACAAGATGAACCCAAAGAAACCCACACCAAGACATATCATAATTAAAATGCAAAAGTTTAAAGACAAAGAGAGAATCTTAAAAACATCAAGAGAAGGGACTGGCAAGAAATATTCCAAGTGATGAAAAGCAAGGAAATACAACCAAGATGACTCTACCCAGCAAAGCTATCATTTAGAATTGAATGACAGATAAAGAGCTTCCAGACAAGAAAAAGCTAAAGGAGTTCAATACCACCAAACCAGTGTTAGATGAAATGTTAAAGGGACTTCATTAACAAGAGAAAATTAAAAAGATAAAAAATATGAACAATAAAATGGCAATAAGTATATATTTATCAACAACTGATATCTAGGGGATGTAAAGTACAACATAGGGAACATAGTCCATAATATTCTAGTAACTATGTATGGTATCAGATGGATACGCGATTTTTCAGGATGGCCAGTTAGTAAGTTATATAATGTCTAGTCACTAGGTCATGTAACTGAAAGTAATATAATATTGCATTTCAAGTGTAATTGAAGAATAAAGAAATGGGAGATGGAAGGGGATAATGGGAGAAAAGAGGGAAGAGTTTTCAGGAACAACTAACTACAAAGAACACATGGACAAAACCAAGGGGGGTGGGATCAGGGGAGGGAGGTGGGGATGGCTGGGGTCGGGGGGAGTGATGGGGGAAAATGCAGACAACTGTACTTGAACAACAATAATAAAAAGTTAATAAAATGGATCAGGAAAACAAAAAAAATATTTTAAAAAATACTTTGGCTTTAACTCTGAGTTTGGAAGCTATTGAGGGTTGTGAGGGCCAAAGACATGATTTAACTACAACCTTAAAATCACTCAGTCTGTTTTTCAGAGGCTAGACTGGGGTGAGAGAAAAGGAAAGGGAGAATGAAGGAACAATTATAAGTCTATTTCAATAATCTAGTCACAGATAATTGAAATTTGAGTTGTGTGATATAGATCGTAAGAATTTGTCAGATTCTAGATATATTCCAAGGGCAGACCCAACATGATTTGCTAAGTTAGATACAGAATATAAGAGAATGAAAACCATCTGGGATGAGTACTTTGAACAACTGGAAGGATTAAAATGCCATTTGTCTGGATATAGAAAGCTTTCGGAAGAGCAGATCTGAGGAAGGAAGACTTTGAGGTGCATGGTAGATAGATATTCATGTGATGATGCAAAGTAGATAGTTAAATATACAAGTATGGAGCTAAAAGGTAATACTTGTATATTTCCATCTCATCCCAAGATGGAAATATAAGTGTGAGTGACATAAGTCTACAGAAGAAATTCAAAGCCATAAGACTTTATGCAATTACTAAGGAAAAAATGTGATAGAGAAGAGGTACCGTGAATCTCTAGGGCACTAAGATACGTAAACAAAATGAAAAAGAAACTAGCAAATGAAACTATGAAGGAATCATATAGTATCTTAAACATTTTTCATTATAAACATATAGTCATTTTTATGTTGTATAAGAGTATCTCCAAATAATAGTAATATCTCAAGAAATAATACTGTCAGATACAATGATGGGAACAAAAATATCTGATAATCTTTCAAGACAAAATCCAGGAAAGAATCTCAACTGATCAAACATTTCACATGAAATTTTTTCAAATTCAACATGCTACACTGTACTCAATCCTTGCTAGCTCCTCATAAGCAGGTAATACATTATTTAAACAACACACACACAAAATGACTGGTGAACTTATTTGCAAGTAAAGAACAAAGTAAATGGGAGTAGCTAGCTAGCTCATCCACAAAAGTGGTCTCCTTGACCAAAGTATAAAAGACCTTCTTTTTAGGATTCCTCTATTTCCCTTCCAACCCAAATAAGAGGACAGTAGTTCAGCCTAGTGTGGTTAAATAAAAGTTCTTTGGTGGGGAGGAGGTATCCAGGACTTCCACTATCAACATCTGGTAAAAAATATTGTATGATCAAGCATTGACAAGAAGTCAATATACTTTTATGTCAAATATCAAGCAGAAAGAGAAAAATCAGTGAAACTAAAAATAAAGTTGTCCTAACATTAAACTTCTCCCTCTCCCTCTCCCTGTCTCTCTAAATCTGCCTGAAAAGCATCTTGGATTAAATGTTAACACAAAGTATGCTAATATGCAAGTTAGAACCTGTTTATATCCTGACTAACAGGTATTACTATTGCTCCTCAAAGCATTTACAAGCTTCTCCCCTCTTCACAAATATGACTGAGACAAATAAGATGTCTCACACTGTATTTGACAATCCTTTTTCAGTGACCTTTTTTACTTATCTATAAAGGGAATAGATTTATATGAAACAGGAACTTGAAAAACACCTGTGTACAGGGTAGGAACAAAGCCTGTAAGAGGTCAACAGTTTCCTGTTGGCCATTCTTTGAAATATTATCTACACAATGTAACAGAAGCAAGAGAATTCTCATCCTTATTACATATGTGAGAGGTTATCTTTTCATTTTTCTCACCTGTATGGAAGTAATAGAAGCTGAATGGCCTTGAAGGACTGCAACTGGTGCACAAGTTCGAAGACACCACACTCTTACAACCTTGTCACAGCTGCCTGCGGCAATAAGAGTGTTCTCATAGTTAACAGCCATGTCGGAAATTTCAGCAGAATGCCCTCGAAGTGTAGCGAGAAGGCGTCCATCATCTGTTGCCCAAATTTTCACCAAACAGTCATCTGAACCCTATTATGACATGAAAAGACAGACATTTACAATGAAGCAGAAGTTCCCCCTTCCCAGAAAACCAGAGACAAAGAGAAGACTTTGTTACTTCTAAGTGTCTACTTTTTAGTCTCTTCTCTCCATATAATATGGCTCCAGTAGCAAATACAAATGATGTTCAAATGATAGCACTGACAAAACACTGTCCAAACTCACAATGGTGTTTCTGAAGAGCTCCTCTAAACTACTACCAATGCGGACAAATAAAAATAAAAAATTCGGTCACTTTGAACTAATTTAACATTAAGAATATCTGCCTTTCTTAGGAAGCCCTTTTTCCTTAATTACTTGAATATTTTTTCTACAAATGCTTAGAAATTTAACCTAAAGACTATGTGCATTTCTCAATAAACATGAGACTTTTTCTTGACAATCTCTGATGACAATATGTTAATCTTCCTATTGAGAATCTCTAAAGAGCTTAAAAAATAGTGAAGAGCAATTTTACTCCAATTTGGAAAATAACCTATTTAAAAATTATTTTTATAGCATGATGGCAATCATCAGCCTCACTGTGATCATCAATAAACAAATACTTAGCTGATGCATTATGAATCATGAAAATGTCGATGGAAGATTTTGCAATAAACTTCAAGGAGCTAATAACTTAAAATGCAAACCACTTCGTTTGTTGTAGCATAGAAAATGAAAAAGAAAATTATGCCATTACCTACATTTCTGTTAACTTAGTACTTAAGTCATGAGACTAAGCCTTTTTTGGGAAATATTAGTGTGCTACAGTTCTGTACTGGAAATCACACAGTATGATCTGGTTAATGAAAACCCAGTTTTAAAAATAGAACTAAAGCCAAAGAAAGATATATACAATAACTGTAATTTTCATTCTTAACTGTAATACAGGTTCAACTGTTCAACCATAAGGATGATGTAATCATTAATTAAGCAGAACTGGGACTAATTATACTAAGTGACAAATGGAAAATGCATATTAATAAATGTTTGCTAAAATGAAAACTAAATTGAGTAGATAAAACTTCTTTCACATAAATTAACCACCTCTATACTACAGGCCTTCTGAAGATTTAATTTGTTAAACTAGATTTTCCTAAAGATAAAGGACATTGTAGTTCACACTCATTTACTGATATAGAATGAGAAAAGGTGTTCAATTTCCATTCATCTTTCATTATATTCGTGTCTAAGAAGGATAAACTGCTTATAAAGCATAATTCAATGCCATGAAGCATAGGTTCAATTGTTGTTAATCTCTAGCATTGTAAACTAGTACAAATTTTAAACTCACTGTAAAAATTCTTCTCCCACTTCGGTCAAATGCTACACAGTAGACAGATGACAAGTGCCCCAGAATTCTCTTATGCATCTTAATGTGCTGGTAAGCAGATGAAGGGAAAATATGGCTGAAGCGACTACATCCTGTTAATTGTCTGGCAGAGGTGATATTCACTGGAAAATATAAAATGAGAGATTCACTTCTTAAAACCGGAAAGTGAAATGCACTCCATTAAGTTAAATACTGAATATTAATATGAGATAAACAGGATGCAAATACCACAGCAATTCTACCCTGTGAGAAGTCTAAATTCCATTATACATTTCATGATTTTATAACCTCAAGTTCACTACCACAAAGCATTAAGAACACTCTTCTTTTAAATCCCAGAAGTCTCACTTTATTTGTCTAAGTATGGTTTTTCAAACATATTTCCATTTTGCCTTTCATGGTATACAATAGCCAAAGAACTGTCACTTTAAATATATAGCTAAGTCTTACTATTATGAGAATGGTAAAATAGAAAAAAAACTACATTTAGTTAAGTATAATACATCTTAAAAATTATATAGGGAATTTTTCCTGTCCTCACACCCATCCACCCCAAATATAGCTATCCAAAACATTCAACAGCAATATAAAGAGGCTTATACAGTAAAAAGAGAAGGAAGCTATGAAATCACATAGGTTCTCAGTAATAAACAATTCTTTCTAGGCCTGTTTATAGGTTCTTGACTCTTTGGTTTCTGAAACTGTAGGGTCTCCCTCTAGTTACCACTGAACTTTGAGGCTTCATCTACTATGAGGTCATCTTAGATTCTGTATCCATTTTGTCTGTTTGTTTTTTGTCTTATAGCTAATTTTCTTTAAAAGAAGCCAGAGTAAAATATAAGTCTGCATAATTCTCTTTCCAATGCTGCCTAGATGCTTTTCACTTCCCTCAAATGCCTCAATCCCCATGCAAGGACTTACAAGCACACACTTGTTTTGTGAAATTTTTCCAGTCTTCCCTTATATTTAACATCCCACACAATATATTCTCATCAAAACATAAGGTCCTTGTAAGTTCAAAATGACCTTGAAGCATTTCCCTTGTGCATAAATAATATAGTATAAATGATGAACTTTATGTTGAAGCGGGGCAAAATTAAGGCAAGAATTTAGTAGCTAAATTAGCACAATCAGAACCATGACACAGTAAAAAACTAAAAATTCAATGCCTCAATCTTAAGAGCAATGAAATCTTTTTTTTTCACACAAAGGTAGATCCACTGGTCATTTTAAACTGACAAAATGACAAAAACATGAATGATGAATAGCAAAATCAACAAAACTTTTAATGCAAACCATGAGAATTAGAGATCCGACAATTTATATAATGCTAAGAGATGCTGAGTAAATAATGGTAAAAAATCTACAAGCATCAGTTCCAGCTAAAAGAATTTCTTTTTGGAAGCTATTTCCCATCCCAACCTCTAAAAATTTCCACAATTATAAGATAGGAAAAGCATGCATCATCACTTTGGGACTTCAGTGATCTTTATTCTTCAATCAAACATTTCTTACTGCTTTGAGTTCCTTGAAACAATCATCCATTAATTACTTTTGGTTTGCTTTTTCTATACCTATTTTGCAAATAGGTAGAGAAAAAGTCATGTTACTTCAAGGCAGGGTTGTCAACATTGTCTTTCTCATGTAGTCTCCATATACCCACTATTTTTCAGTACTGCTGCTTCTTGCTTTCCTCAAAAATCTACAGAGCACTTTATCACGAGCATTTTCCTCAGCTGACTATAAAGATACCATTAAAATGAGTTCATTTTTTACCAATCCTTGAGTATTTTACTAGAAAGAAGTAGATCTCATTCTTCTAGAATAAATATTATTATATAGGTTCTTTGCAGGAGGGAAATGCTCAAATCATTATTCCTTTTCTGAAATGTAACAATAAAATGAAGGGAATCACAATTATCACTGTGTTGTATCTGAATATCTCTATCAAATGCACTATTTGAGCAAACTGTTTCCTCTATTATATGCATGATGCAAATTTAGAGATTAGCAATTAACTTTCACCCTAACAATGTAGAATAAAGCATTAATGAGAAATAACAAATAAAAACATCCCACAATCCTATGCTAATGTCTACTATAATGTCATTATTGCATTGCCACTACTATTAAGTCCTCCAAAATCTACAGGGCTTAAAAGGTATGTAATAAGTTTTAAAACATATAGTTAATTACCTTCATTAATTACATATTTTAATTATTTCAAAAACACTATAATGGGTAAGAAATGTTATTTCAGCCTCATTCACTGCTAAAGAATTTAGTGCCACAGATCACAAAAAGTGAAATGGCAAACAACAGTTGAAATAAATAATTTAACAAAAGTTTAGTCACAACAAAATGCCTGCTTCTCCACCCACTGTGGTTAAGGATTTAGCAGCATTTGAAAAACTGTTATGATACCTTTCTGTCTGGGGAACTGAGAAGGTTATGGTCTGGTTCCAATAATCAATTATAGTAATGTTAACAAATTCAAGGAGTTGACAAATTAATGAAATGTATATACATACAAAATATTCTATTCAGAATCCATGTCTCCTAAATCTTTTTCATTAAAATTTTATAGGATAAGCTTCTACACTATTCTCTAACAAAAGATAAGATACATCAACAAACTTAGTGATAGAACAAATTGCTTGGATTCAAGTAAGAACATGATACAACTTAATGTGTGTACTTTACAAATTTATGAAGTCATAGATATCAATTGACAGGTATCAATGGAATAATTGTTTTCTTTCTTTAAAATGTGTTTGTTGACCACCTACTATGACCTAAGCACTGTGACAGACACTGAAAATACAGCTTATGAACAAGTCAAGCAAGATCTCTATCCTCAGGGAATATACATTCCAAAGGGTAAAGCTTTCATCATTTACCTGATTTTAGGAATGAATAAGATACTTTTTAATGGAGAAAATAACCCACAGAAATATACAGCTCTTAAAGTGTGTTTTTTTTCTAATAAGCTCTGCAGATGATCCTGATACTGTGCCAAGTTTGAGAACTACTAATTCTACTCCAACCTTTCTTCCCACGGAATTATCAGCCAGATGGCCATTCAGCCTCTGCTTAAACACTTCTAGTAAAGAGATGATTATTTCTCAAAAACGGCAGTTCACATGTTGAGCTGCTCTAATTTTGGGTAAACTCTACCCTTAACTGAGCTAAATCTCTTTCCCTGTAATGTCCAGAGAACCATACATACTGGCTCTGTCCTTGGGAGCTAAACTAAAAAAATAATAAAATAAAATATTGTCACATGGTAACCCATGAAATATTTAAAGATAGCTATCATTTTGTCTTAAGTCTTCTCTCAACATGAGGTTCCCTCTGTATTACTCATAAACACTTCTCCTTCCTATCATCCCCTATAGAAAAACACCCTTTCACCATAAACAGTATTGTGGTTGTTTTTTTTTCTTGGTAACATTGTTATTTCATCAATGTCTGAGCCTCTCAACAAGAGCTGACAGTATTCCAGGGGTCTGATTAGCAGAGTACAGTGGATTACTTCCAGCTACCCTTTTGTCAATGAAATTTAAGATTACAAAGAATACATTAGTTTTCTAAAATAGCTGCCTTATAATAGCCATTATATTACCTATGCAAGAGGAAATAAAGTTAGTTGGCTTTAGTATTTTTTGTAAGCATATCTAAGTTCCCAGTGATCATCTCTTTTTTTTCTGAGAGTACACAAAACATGTGTTCGATAAACCTGCCTAAATTTCTGCCAGGGGTTAAAGCTAAATTCATCCATCTATCATTTCTAGGATCTATTTTTTGTTCACTTTTGTATACTTGCCCATTGGATAAAATGTCATTTTTCATGTCCATTCTGATTTTACAAAAAATTACCTTCCAGCAAGAACTAGTTCAGTGTACAAGGATTTATTTGGGCCTCTGATAGCAACAAGGTACTCACATATATTAGGCTTTTTCTTTGACCATATGTACTCCACCCTTTACAGTTTAGAAATCATTTGCTTTTTTAACTTTACTTTTATTGTTGACACTATTACAGATATCCCTATTTGTCCCTCTCTGCCCCTGCAAGCCTGACCCCCACCCCTTCCCCTCTGGCCATCACCACACTGTTCTCTGGGTTATCCATACATGTTCTTCCGCTAACCCTTTCACCTTCTTTCACCCAGCCCCCCCTTCCACCTTCCCCGACAGCTGTCAGTCTGCTCCATGTATTTCATTCTCTTTGATAAAGAAGACTTCAGCAAAACATGGTTATCTATAGCTATCACACTGTAGCTATGAATCTACACTACCTGTTCCTATTCAGTAAACCTACAGGTTCCCTCCCCATATGCTAATTAGAACCTAAAAGGTGTTTTGGGGTGTTTGTGTATGTGTAGAACTACATGAAATTATTTCTATTCACCAAGTTTCCACATATAAAACTAATAATCTTAAATATCTCAACATTAATAGCTATAATTGGAGTGGGGGATATTGAACTTCAGTTTGATGTAGATATCCTGTCGTTTACTTCTCACTGAGAAAGCATCAGCCATACTGTCCACTCTGTAGTATAACCCCACGTACATTTCTCCCTCCTTTTATCTTTACCCACTGCTTTTCATATTATAACCACATCTTGGTCTGTGAATTTCTTAATACATTTAATATTAATATTCACCACTAGTCCCCTCACTTTCCTATTCGTCCTGTTTACTTAGAACCAAGTATAGCCACTCTTCTTTACATTTTAAGCACTAAAATTTCTAGTTCACTTTGTGTCAATAGATCTAATACTTATAAATATTTTACCTAACCTTAATGTTCTACAATACTTCACCATATCATTTTTTAAGCTGGGTAATTTTACCACAGATTCCTAACTCCTGTGAAAAATACCTCAAAGCACACCCCCTTCAAGTTTCTCCATACATGAAAGAAAGAACATTATTTGACCAAAGGAAAAAAAAAAACATCAGGAAGCCTATGCTGAAACATACTGAAACAATTACATAACAAGTAGAGAGGACCAAAATTGTAAAGTAGTAAAGAATCTCTTAAAGACTTTATTTATTTATTTTTGGAGGAGGGAAGAGAAGGAAACCAACATCAACATGTGAGAGGTATATGGATCAGTTGCCTCTTGCACGCCCCCAACCAGGGACCACCTGGTCCACATGCAGGCATGTGCCCCAAGGACCCTTCAGTTCAGAGGTTGGCACTCAATCCACTGAGCCACACCAGCCAGGGGTAAAGTAGTAAAGAATTTAAAAATTCAAGAAAGTAGAAAACCAGTAATAAGGTATTAAGTATCTGTTATTTTATACTAAATGAAAGGTTTTATATTTTGTATACGTAATAAAGGAGACAACTGTACTTGAACAATTTAAGATGTAAAAAAGTTAAATTATATTTCTAAAATATTTTAAGAATCATACTTTATTAGTTAATCTATTCAAAAATGCTTCCATTTTAGAACTAAAATGAGCATTTCTTATACACTCTCATACTCCACATTATTTCTTGCTAGGACACAAGCATCAATAGCAGAATCCAAATTTAAAGTGCATTAGGGGAGGAACGTCAGCACCATGGCTGGTGAGTCCTTTTTCTCTTGCCTTTAAGTAACAAATAAATGAACATTAATAGCCAAACAAAGTGCGTCTGCACATTACATCACAAAATATCTGGGAGGTTTATCTCCAATTACCCATCTAAAAGTGGGCAGACAGGACTTCAATAGGGGCTACAGACCCAAGGGGTTGGGTGAATCTGCCCCACCCCATACCCTGCAATGGTGGAGTTGGGGGGGGGGACAGGGCCCTGGAGAGTACAAAATTAAGGGGATACCCACAGTTCATAGAGAATTTATAGAGGCCCAGCCTGCCTGAAGGGAAAATCCAGAAGGCCATCAGAATGGGAAAGAAATGAATTTGGACACAGAGGAGAGAAGTTGTCAGGGTGGCACTCACTCCTTCCCAGGGCAACACTGTAAGGGGCTGGGTTTTCGGCAGCTGCATCAGTGCCCTCACAGGCAGGGGAAGTGGAAAACAGCAGCCTCCACCATGGAAGAGATGTAAATCAAAAGTATTCGGGGACTCCCTGGCTGCCCCACCTGTGCAGGTTGTGGTTGGTACGGACTGTTTCTCAGGCAGCACCCACATTTCTTTATTCTTATTTTAATCTTTATTGTATTTTTTCCATTACCATTTAGTTCCCTTTTACTCCCCTCCCTCTAGCACCTAGATTTCTGAGGATAGACCTCCTTCCTCCATTGGGGGAAGGGAGAGGAAAGGAAGGAGGCAGATAAAAATATTGAAGAGCACTGAATGAACATGATTCTTGCCATCTGCTTTGGAATTCAGCAGGAGGTCCACCCACGGATCTCTGGTTGTTCCCCACTAGAGGACCTCCCTACTGGACAGTGGGTACCCTCAAAGCCCCAAGTAGTAAGCCTACCCCCCAACTCTGCTTCCAGTTCCTTGTGCATGTTCCCAATGCACCTAGGAGAATCAGCTCCAGAAGATACCACACACTTGAGCTACTGTGCCACCTTTTGGAACACAAAACAAAGGTTTCTGATAGCCTATTGAATCATAAGAACCAAAAATGACACAAAACCTTAATGAAGGAGGTATCTGATACTTCAAATGCAAAAGCAGAAGTTTGTACCTTCAAACGCTATGAAAAATTAAGGAAACAGTGCCACAAAGAGAAAATAACAATTCCCCAGTAAGTAAACTCAAAGGCACAGAATACTGCAAGTTACCTGATAAAAACTTAAAATAGCTGTTATGAAAAAACTCAACGTGCTACAAAAAAAAACTCAGAAAGACATTTCATTCAACTCAGGCATAAAACGAATGAACAGAAGGGAATTATTTACTGAAGAGGTACAAATTATAGTAAAGAAACAACTTCTGGAGATGAAAAACTCAATGAAGGACATTAAAAAGTGCAATAAAGAACACTGTTAACAGGACACAGTAGATGCAGAAAGAATAAGTGACTTGGAGGATAGGAATACAGTAATCATTCAATTAGAAAAGACAAGAGAAATAAGAATTTTAAAGTGAAAAGAGCCAACCCTGGCCAGGGTGGCGCAGTTGATTGAGTGGCTCAGCTGCTTGAGCACTGTCCTGAAAAGAGAAAGGTTGCCAGTTCAAATCGCCAGTCAGGGCACATGCCTGAGTTGCGGGTTCTGTCCCACACCAGGGTGTGTATGAGAGGCAACTGATTGATATCTTTCTCTCACATCCATGTTTATCTCCCCCTCTTTCTCTCTCTTTCCCCTCTCTCTAAAAATAAATAAATAAAATCTCAAAAGAAGTAAAACCCTACTAGAGTTAGTGGGTAGAGAATTTATTTAAAGCTATAAAGCTGAGAACTTCCCAATTCCTGGACATACTACTACAAAGCTAATAGAACATCCCATTATATCAATGCAGAAAGACCCTCTACAAGACGCAGTATAATGAAAATGACAAAAATCAATGATAAAGAAAGACTATTGAAGGCAGGACAGGGAAAAAAAATAAATAGCCTACAAAGAAACCTCATTAGGCTATCAGCAGAAACTCTTTATGGTGAGAATGGTGGAATGACATAAAAAGTGTTGAAAGAAAAATATTGCCAGCCAGGAATACTTTATTCAGCAAAATTATCCTCTAAATAAGAAGAAAAAATAAGGCTTTCCCAGACAAACAAAAGCTGAGGGAGTTCACCACCACTAAACCTGCCTTACAAGAAATACTGGAAGCTCTTCAAGCTGAATTGAAAAGATGATAATAAGCTACATGAAAACATATGAAAGTATACAACACTGTGGGGCAAAGGCAAAAGCAGACAGAACTAGAAAACTGTATATTAGAATGTAGTTTTAACCTATAATGTATAGATTCAAAGCAATCTCTACTAAAATTCCAATGGCATAACTCACAGAAATAGAAAAAACAAGCCTAATATTTGTATGGAAACAAAAATGACACCAAATAGCCAAACAATCCTTAGAAATAACAAAGGCTGAGGTCATCACAATTCTGATTTTAAACTATAAAACTATAATAATAAAAAGAATATGGTACTGTATAAAAAGAAATACATATACCAAATAAAAGATATTGATGAGTGTAAGCAGTAAACTTCCCAGTTTATTTTTATGGGCATCAAGTTGTTATTCAATACAAAAGGGTAAACCATGGGAACATGTGTTTTGGTCAGAGGAACAGGGACAAAAAAACATGATAGAGAGTAATCCTGTGGGAAAATCAGAGTCAGACAAGTAGCTCAATATGTGGTAGAAGAGCTGGCTCTGACTTTGCCAATTTCCCGTTTTGGCAAAATGACAGGAAACAGCCACATAGTACTGAGGGGGGAAAATTGCCAACCTGCTCTCTTATCTATAAAACAGGCATAATACCACTTATCTTGAGAATTACATGAGATGAATTTTGTAGAACATATGGCACAGTAGGCTTAGTTCCTGTGAAACTTGGCTTTTATCCTTTTTCCCATTCCTGTCCTCTCTGGGATCTCAATGCTCTCACATACCAAAATGAGTAGGGGGGGGGGAAGGGGGAAAAGTCTCATGATAAATTGGACTCTGATGGATAGCCATCTCTATGTTATAAGAAGATGATTAAACATAAACAAAAATCTTACACACTTTGCTGTCCAGAGTCGACCCCCCCAAAAATCCTTTGTTATATAATAAAATATACACACTTTTACTTGCCAGGCACTGTGCTAATAAGCACTTTATAGGTTTAAGTTATTTAACCCTATGAAGTGAGTACTATTAACATCCCCTTTTAAAGACAATGGAAACTGAGGCACAGAGGAGTTAATACTTTATCAAAGATCCCAAGCTGGTAAGTGGCAGAGCCAGTGTTCAAGCTCAGGCACTTCTGAACCAATACTCTATAATAGCATTTCTGAAAACAGCATTTCTAATTTAGCATTTCTTTTTTTGAGAAAAAGAAAACAAAACTATAACTCTCCTCAAAAGGTAAACTGTGGCCCTGGCTGGTATAGCTCAGTGGATTGAGCTCGGGCTTGCGAACCAAAGGATCACGGTTTGAGTCCCAGTCAGGGCACGTGCCTGGGTTGCAGGCCAGTTCCCTGCAGGGGACGCATGAGAGGCAACCATACATTGATATTTCTCTCTCTCTCCTTCCCTTCCCCTCTAAAGAGAAATAAATAAAAATCTTTAAAAAAATTTTTTTAAAAAGGTAAACTGTGCTCTAATGACTACAACAGGTCTCACCCCAATCCTTGACTTCTAGCCCAAACCAACCCAGGACATAATTAAATCTGCCAAATCCACCAATCTTAGAACAATAATAGTAAAAGAACATGATGGAATGTTTTGAAAGACATCAAAAACTCCTAGATAGAACCCTGACTGATGTGGGACAGATGACGTGCTGTGGAATTGTGCACCTGGCACCTGCATAATTTTGTTACCAGTGTCAGCCCAATAAAATCAATAAAAGGGATAAATAAATAAATAATCACAGAGCACCTACTTGGTCAACAAGAGGTTCCATTGTGGTAACTAGGAAACACTAGGTCTGTCCAGAAAAAGTCCAGCCATAGGCAATATAATGAGAACGGTTTGCACCACACTGATATAACCTGGCAGCCAAGTAGAGTGGACTGGAATGTGTACGTGTGCACAATGACGACTTTCACTGTACTAGTTCAGTAGGGACAGTAGGTGCCCCTGAGTGCTGTGCGGCTGTCACATTCAAAATGACTAAGTGAGCAGAGCAACAAATCTGCATCCAGTTTTGCATTAACCTTGAACATTCCTCATGGAAACCATTCAGATGACTCAGAAGGCCGCAGCTACGGACTACTGATGACTGGCAGCTTCATCACAACCAGCCTGCTCACGCATCACATCTCATACAGAGTTTTTTGGCAAAACATCAAATTACCCAGGTGACTCAGCCCCCCTACAGGCCAGATTTGATGCCACAAGACTTCTGGCTTTTCTCAAAACTAAAATCACCTTTGGAAGGGAAGGGAAGGGAAGGGAGGAGAGAGGGAGAAAAATATCAATGTCTGGTTGCTTCTTGTGCATCCCCTGCTGGGAACTGGCCCGCAACCCAGGCATGTGCCCTGACGGGGAAATGAACCTCGATCTTTTGGTTCACAGGCCCGTGCTCAATCCACTGAGATACACCAGCCAGGGCCTAAAATCACCTTTGAAAGGAAAGAGATTTCAGACTGTCAATGAGATTCAGGAAAATACAATGGCCACTGGGAGAACTGTGTGAGGTCCCAAGGTGCTCACTTTGAAGGGGACTGAGACATCATTGTCCTATGTAAAATGTTTCTTGTATCTTTATCTTCTACAATAAATGTCTCTATTTTTTCATACTACATGGCTGGATACCTTCTGGACAGACCTCATATATATTATTTATATTGCTGAGAATGTTGTGGGAGGAGCACTAAATATGAAGCAAAAGGAAAGATCTGAGACTTAATTTTACATATGCAACCACTACAGTTGCATGTGAGTTTTAGAATCTTTTCATGAGGATAACTCAAATACTAGATCTTTCATCTGACTCATTATCATCAATATCTCTGACCCAATGTCATAATTACAAATTACATTTGTGTAACATTTTAAAGTTTATAAAGTAATTCCAGAGTTCTCATTTAAGTTCATAGCAATCCTGTGAGATCTGAAGGCAAGCATTTTCAATTTGTAAACGAGGAAGTGAAGTCCCCCGCTAAACTAGAAGTCTTGCCTAACATTACAGAGCCAATAAATGGCAGGGCCTACGCTGAATCCAGGTCTCCTGATGATAATACAGTAATAGTCTTCCCACATTTCACTGCTGTCTATTTAATGGTATTATAGAAAATACAATCTGACAGTAAAAATTCTATGCATATTCTTCAATCTTTTCTCCACTTAAGAAAGACACCGAACAAAGTCAGCAGGGACCCTGGCATTTACTAAACTGGTTTTTACTGCAAAGTTCACAAACATTTAAGAAGTATTCTAAAATGGCCACATCAGAAGTATATGGAACTTTGAACTGCTGTCAGAAAATGTTTCTAGGATAAAACAAAACAGACGAAGACCATCCAGAAAAGCCCTTAAATATTATTAATAACAAATTGCTGTATGCTAACCATGTGCTTTTAAAAGACTTGTTAAGACCTCATGTTTAAAGAATCAAAAAACCTATCCGGGACTGAAAGAGTGGATATCAGCCAGGGCTGAAAAAGAAAAAAGCGTCCCTGCAATTAATCAGACCAGGAAGACAGACAAGATAAAGCTGGCTCTAAAGTTAACAGGAAATATTGTTTTTCCCAAGGTCATGTAGTAGTTGTAAAATATCATAACTGCACCCTCATTGAGTGATTACTGCTTTCTTACCAATAATGCCCCCAGACTTGCTTTGCTATTTCCATTTATTACTGGAGGAGAACACCCAATCCCTACACCGTCCTACTTCATGCCAGCACCCAATCCCTAGTTAGTCCCCACTTCCCTCAATCTGCCTCAGAAGCAGCCACCAATCCAGAACTGATTTTTGGCTTCCTTCAAACCCTCCTCAGAAATCTGCAGTGGTAAACCAAAACTTACACTGCTTTATCAAGAGGCTAGGAATTTAAAAAACCAGGCTTCCTATCACTGCTGCATGAATATAATGCTCTATAATTAGCAGAAAGTATAACTCAGAAATATGTATCAGTGGAACTTAATCATAATCATGTGGCATACATGCTAATAATTATGTATTTCTCAACTGGATGGCTTTCAAAAACTAGGAATTTATCATTTAATAAAACAGGCACTTCCCTCCTCCCTCTTATCCAGAGGACTTCCAAGGTTCCTCAAGAGTGTACTCCCTCACTGGGAGTCAATAAATCTAATTTTGTCAGACTATAGGCTTGATCTTGGTGGTCTCTGGTTAATGAGGCTCTTTAACAAGGTAACATACTTTGAATTACCCTACAGATTTAGCAGTTTAGTGCTGACAAAAGCCTCCCCTTCCCTCCAAAAGAAACATTTCTGAGCCTAAACCTTAAAATCACTAAACACGAGACCTTCACTGCTAAGAAAGATGAATAACTCACACAATTCTATTGATTATTGTATCACAGGAGACATCTGATCAATGATGCTAAAAGATATAGTATTTAACCAAAGCCAGGCAAGTACCGCATTTGCTGGGAGAAAGAGTGTATCATCAACCTCACATCAAGCTCCAGGTGAAACCAAAAGTGTATGAATTGGTGATATTATCTGTTTTTTCATGCAAATGAGTCAGATTACTCTTGAGCAATTTTATCTGTCACCTATAATCTAATTATATGCTGTCCATAGTGTTCACAAAATCCTTGTGTGATTTTTTTTAATTTTTAAGCTTTAATATAGATTATATAAAAATAGGGCAGTTCCAATTCTTCTGTAAATGGCACTGAAAATGTAATTAATTATTTTAACCATAGGTCAAGCTAACTTCATATTCATGGATGCCATTAAACAACCCAGAGAGTTTAAAGGTGCCTCACTGCCAATAAAATGCTTTGGAAAATAGGAGGTCTAGCTATTTTAAAGAGTAACCTCAACCCAACTTTGCTTGACCAGCCTTATAATGGAGATGAACAGCAAAGGACATTATTACTAAAATCATGTTCTATTATGATGCCTACAGATCAATAAAAATGTTTTAAAATCCGCTAAACAACTTCAAAACAATAAAGCAAAGTTTGCAACTTCTGAAAACCAGTAGCTACACACCTACCTCAAAGATAAACCTCAAGAATGTGGGGGTAGGGTAGAGAATAAGGTAGAAAGAGGAGTGCTTTCAGCAGAAGCTTAAGATTGAATCAGAAACAGTACCAGGCTCAGCCGATAACTGCTAACCAGATAAGGCTTTATACACACAAGGCGGAAAAGACTACTATTCACAGATCAGGTTTCTTACACACACCCAGCATCATCAATATCATCTTTAAATAAAAAGATTTTCAGAAAACAAGCTGTATTTAAAGAGGGCTAAAATAATCTTGAATTAGTCTTTTCTATTTTTACAAAAATGTCACTTGGCCAACATTTACAGCTTTTAACTTAATCAGAAAAATAGAAACTCTGCAACCTTCTGATTAACATGGAGTTGTCCTATAAGTAGAGGACTATTGTCATTGGAAAGTGACTCATGAAACTCAGTGTCAATCATAGGTTTTAGTGATCAATACCATTTTCTGTGTCAAGCTGGGTTCAGGGTTTCCTCAAAAAAGTTCTAACAACTAAATAAATTAATATAAAGTCTTGAAAGAAGCCAGAAAGAGCAGAAATAAATTTTAATAAAACTGAAAACTGTAGGAAAAGTACAAGACAAAAGAATTATTTGTTTTATGAATTTGATGCTACTACAAATCAAATTATGTCCGTGAAACCTTAGCTACACAAAGTGATGCTTCATAGTCTACAAGGCTGATACCATCCCCATGCCATAACACCCATCCACACACAGTTCAAATTAAGTAACAACATTAAGTCCTACAGGCTATTGACATCAGTGATCACTGAATGTCCTACTGCTATAATACTAAATGAGATGTGAGAAAAAACACCAATATTTCTAATTCCATTCAGCCTTCTAGCAAAGTTCACTTAATATAATTTGAGAATATCCTAAACCTTTATTTTCCTATCTTCTTCTATCCCATTAACCTGATTTGATTATTATACACAAACATTTTAGAGTGCCTTTTCTTCCAACTAAACAAATCTGGAGTTGTCTTGCACCTTCCCTTTGTAAACTATAGGTATAAACTTCTATTTCTATAAGGTATACAGTAAAATGTATGGAATAGTAAACTATTCTTTTAGAACACTGGTATATGTTGAAGTCAAAAGCTAAAGGAATGACAAAGAATAATGAGGAAAGAGAAAATGTTTATAATAGGATTAAAGAGAAATACTTCATTATGTTTTACATGATGATACTAAGACTCACAATAAAATGTTTCCAAATTGACAAACCTAAATGATTAATCCTGATATTAATACAATATTGATTTCAGAAATGTAAAAAGAGCTAGAAACTGATGAGCTGTATAAAAACATTCAAATGCCTTTAAATGGGATGCTTCAGTTTCCATGTGGCAGCAATTATAGAACTTCCATTCATTTAATATTTAGTGAGCACTCACAATGTAGCACATACAAAAGATTCTCAGTTTATATTCCAGTTCTAATTAGTTGCAGGTGTGACAAGAATTCCCTGCTCCTCTCCAAATGCATAAAAGTTATGACTGTAGATGCAACTTGTTTCATGCACAATTATGTGAGTAGGAAAAGGCGGAAGGGGGTACTGGAGGGAAACAGGCAACACAAAGCAAGCCCTGGAAAAAGTGTGGTCCATGGGTAAGAGATAAGAACTCCATAAAATGAGAGAGGGAGGATGACAAATATTCCTGGCGAAAACCCGGCCACCTCAACAAAATAAATAGTTTAAATTATATTACTTTCTTTCCATTTTCATTTGCATAATAACAAGAGGCAGGTTTCCAACCTCCGAGTGAATTCTGGATTAAAGTGTGACATGTGACCCACACGGTGGCCAATAAGTCAAGAGCCAAGCAATGCTAAATGGAAGTTTATGGCAATATATAAATATTCATTTGGCTACAGAGGTTAATGCGAGCCTCCTGAGCTGTACACAGTGTAAATTATAGGCCTCCAATGTAAATTATAGGATGGTTGTTACATGTCAAATATACTAAAGATAAAGGGGAAAAAAGCTTTAAAAACCAAGTCTTATAACATCATACCCTTGACTCTGTTGAGAAAAATAAGCATGTGCATTTGTTCCTTGGGTTTAACATCAGTCCCAAACGAGAATGAATAAGCTATCCTGCTGCCCATTCCTTTGGATAATTTTATGAAAATTATTTAAGATTTCTATCATGATGGGTAATAGATGGGTAATAACTATAATACTAGTTCTTGCAAATATTCACTTCAAACAGACATGAAAGAGTTTTAAAATTACTTCTAGACTCACAAATTAGCTCAAGAGCAGAGTTGTGTCTGCATGAAATTTTATTTTCAAATTTTAGTGTAGTTACTACAAAGTTTCCAAAACAAATACTAATATTTAAAGGGATGAGGAAATAACAATACTTAGTTGACTGTAGTACAAGATGTCAAACAATACAAATATTAACCACATATGCTCCAGGATTTCTTTGTGTGGCATTAGGTATTAACAGTGTTTTGAATTTAGTTCATTCTCTTCCTCTGATTTAATCTTGGCACAATACAAAACCAATTTCATTAGTCGAGCATACAGCTAATGAAATGGCATGACTGGAGCTTAGACCTGTCACAATGTTAAGAGACATCTTTGCTCTTGCTGTATAGCGATTTGGAAATTCAAACTTGGTAAACTTAAGTACACATATACTTAAAGTATTACGGTAGTTAGTCTGGAGAATGGAATCTGGGAATTAACTCCCAAATTCCATCCCCATGCTCCCTCACCTCCATTTCATTAAATTACGAAGAAACATGGTTGATTAACTGCACAACGTATGAGAACATCTGAATAAATATTCTAATATAGAGGAGAGTCCAGATAAGGTCAGAATTTAATTGTTTGTGACCAAAGACAATTGTAAAACTTTCATGGGAAGGAAGTGGCACAATGTGATCTTAAAAATGAGTTACAAAATCAACATAGAAAAACCTAAATGTAGCCTCTAAGTACTACATAAATTAGAAACATTCGAAGTTAAATTTGTAAAATAAATAGTCAATAGATTATTACCAAATTATACACCCATCCAGAGAGCTGCTTACTGGTTTTCCCGCATTGTTCTACATCAGCAATGTCCAACATAGTAGCCATTAGCTATATGTGTTATGACACATCAAATTACTAAAACTTCCAAAAATTAAAAACTTAGTTCCTTAGATACAATATCCACATGTGGCTAGAGAATACTGTTCTGGATGTCATATCATAGGGCAGAGCATCTCTATTATTGCAAAGTTCTATTGAGTAGCATTATTCTACGTAAAATACAGTTAAAGTGAGGCCCAAGAAATAACTGGTATAATTCCAAATATATGAGATAAAATAAATGCAACATATCTATGTTTTTAAAAGTCAAGGCAAAGTTAGACTAGAAGGAAACACCCTCAAACTTATAAAAGACATCTATGATCACACTGAATGGTCAAAGACCGTTTTCCCCCTAAGATCAGAAACAAGGCAAGGATGTGCAGTCCCACCACTTAAACTCACCTTTGTACTTGAGACACTAGCACTTCAACAGTACAAATACACTTGAAACCTATATAATCTTATAATCCAATGTCACCCCATTAGACTTACTCAAAAGAAAAAAACATTAAGGCAAAAAGAGGAAAAGAACTATAAGGCAGACAAGATTCGAAAGGAAAAACTTTCAAAAGGAACATCTTCCTTTCTCAAAAGGAAAAACCTGTCTTTCTTTGCAGACAATATGACCATCTATATAGAAAACCCCCCAAAATCTCAAAAACACAAGAAAACAATACAAAACAAAACAAAACCTGCCATTACAGCCAGTTAATGAATTTAGCAAGCAAGGTCAATATTAGGAAGCAAGGAAGGAAGGGAGGAAGGGAGGAAAGAAGGAAAGACAAATAAACCTGTTTTTATTATCAATAAACAACAGGAAATTGAAATTGGGGGGGATTGACTACGGAAGTGGGGAGTGGGCTGGATGGAGGGGGTGAAGGGGAAAATGGGACATCTGTAACAGCATAAACAAAAAAATTGAAATTTTGAGGGACTGACTGTGGAAGCAAGGGGCAGGGGAAGAAGGCAGGGGAGAGCAAGTGGGGGAAACAACTGTAACTGAACAAGAAACTTTTAAAAAGATTAAAATTTTAGGCCCTGGCTGGCGTAGCTCAGTGGATTGAGCACAGGCCTGCGAACCAGAGGATCGCGGTTCAATTCCCAGTCAGGGCACATGCCTGGGTTGCAGGCCAGTTCCCTGCAGGCCAACTCCCAGCAGGGGACGCGCAAAAGGCAACCATACATTGATGTCTCTCTCCCTCTCTCCTTCCCCTCTAAAGATAAATAAATAAAATAAAAAAATAAAAAAATAAAAATAAAAAGATTAAAATTTTAAAATATATAATTTAAAATATCATCAAAAGACATGAAATCCTTTGAGAAAAAATTCATAATAGATGTGTAACATCTCTACACCAAAAAATATAAAATACTGCTGTGAGAAATTAAAGACCTAAATAATGTCAAATTATATTATGTTCCTACATTTGAACACTTGCTGTTGTTAAGATTTTAATTTTCCCCAAATTGATCTATAGATTCAATATAATCCCAAGCAAAATTGCAGTTGCTTTTTTTTTGTAGAATTGAGAAGCTTATTCTAAAATTATATATTCCAGGTGGGAATACAAAATGGGGTAGCCATTTTTGAGATAATTTGGCAGGTTCTTAGAAAGTTAAACCTGCACTTACTGTATGATCCAACAATCACACTACCTAGATATTTACCCAAGAAAAATTAAAACAGATGTTCATGCCAAAACCTGTACAAAAATGTTTATAGCAATTTTACTTATTTATAATAGCCAATATGTGGAACCACCCAAATGTCTATCAGCTGATGAATGGACAAGCAGACTGCAGGATATCCATACAATGGGATACTACTTGGTAATAAAAAGAAATACTTAAAAAATATAAAAATTCTGCCCTGGCTGGTGTAGCTCAGTGGATTGAGCACGGGCCTGTGAACCAGAGGATCGCAGTTCGATTCCCAGTCAGGGCACATGCCTGGGTTGCAGGCCAGTTCCCAGCAGGGGACGCATGACAGGCAACCATACATTGATATTTCTCTCCTTCTCTCCTTCCCTTCCTCTCTAAAGATAAATAAAATCTTCAAAAATATATATATAAAAATTCCTTTAAAAAGTATGATACATGAAACATCACACATGAATTTAAAAAAACCATTACATCTAAGTGCAATAAGACAGATACAAAGAACTACATACTGAATGACTTCATTTAGGTAACATTCTTAAGACACAAGCGCAGGGACAGAGATTAGTGATTTCTAGCCACTGAGGGAGTAGAGGATTGAGTGCAATCAGACAGGAAGGAAATTTAGGAGGTGATAGAAATGTTCTACATTTTTATTGTGCTGGTGGTCATTATGTGAATTATACCATAATATACTGGATTTGAAATAATAGGAATGTGGCTAACCCTCAATCTTTGGAGCTCTACAAGTGTAAATCTGTTCAAAGAAGTATGGTGACATCTAACCATTAAATGGTTTAGAAACAGTCTATGCATAAGGCAAGCAGTGTGTAACTTATGCCAATCGCATACTTCTCTGGGTTTGGGGTTTTTCTGCTGTAAATAAGGGTTTACAACCCAGCTTCCCAAATCTGTGCCAAAAAAACTTTCAGAGTGTTACAGGTATTCTTGGAAAAGGGTTTCCCATCAGGTTAGGAAATACTCCCCATTAGGTAATTCCGCAATGCCATTTTAGCAAATGAAAGCCTCTCAGCCTTTCACTTTTACCCATATTTTTAAATTCAGTATCTCCCACATTTACTTGACTAAGGAACCCCTTTACCAAGAAGTAGTGTTGTTAAAGTTCTCTCTACCTCTAAGATTCTTTGATAAACTTTCAAGATTTATCTTCATGATTAAGTTTTATTTACACTGGAAAACTGTAAGACTGTCTGATTTTATTTTATTTTAATCCTCATCCAAGGACATGCTTATTGATTTTAGAGAAAGGAAACGGTAGGGGGAGAAAGGGAGGGAAGGAGGGAGAAAGACAGAGGGGGAGGGAGGGAAGGAAAAAGATGGAGAGAGAGAAAGAGAGAGAGAGAAACATAATTCAGCTGCCGCCCATACACACCCCAACTGGGGATCAAACCTACAACCTAGGTATGTGACTTTAAAACATCACATATTGGACCCAACCCAGTCAGTAGTCTACTTTTGCAGGTGTAGGATTACCAAGAACTACTTGCACTGTCATTTTTTAAGATAATATTTGGCTATTTTATAACAAGCCGGCATTATTTTCTGTAAAGAAAAAAAAACAATAAAGGTTTAAAAATACAAAACAAAAAGTACTGTTAGCAATATATATCAAAGTATCCAATTTTCTTTAATAAATACCTCATGAATCTATCAATGATTTTCCTAAGTATCTTTTAAAATTACCTCTAACCAAATTTATTTAAACTCTTAGGGTGAATAAATTCTGTAAGCTAGTATTCCTTTAAAAATAGTATTCTGAGGTAGTAAATACACAATACAATGTACAGATGATACATTAAAGAATAATGGTATACCTGAAACCTATCTAATTTTATTTACCTATGTCACCTCAACAAATTCAATAAAAAAGAAAAAGTATTCTTATATTTCAATTTGAATTTGAGGAATATTGTCTAGGCACTTTATAAAATAATAATTTTTTAAGAATGAGAAAATAGGGAAGCAGACTGACAGTTACTCATCTAGCTGCTTGGTTCTGCAAATCCTCTAAGAATTAAGTGGTTCTGTAGTTGGATCTCTTTGGGAATCACTACTAAATTTCTTCACAGTAGTTGCCAGAGAAAACTAAGAAATATTCTAAATGGGACACTGGAATTTCAATAAACTGAAAGTGGAAACAGTAATTGCTTTTATTAATAAGGACATAAAAGTTATAACATTACTTTAAGTTTGCCAAGTAGATACAGGCAGAAGATACTTTTGTTTCCTTGTGAAAGCTATTATTTACATAGGTCCCTCTAAAACATTTGAGCTCAGCACACAGATATGTAAATAAACATCCACATGGTTAAAAACACATATAGAATATTTAAAAATGCTTCTAAGAAGAAAGGAAGGAAAAAAGGAAGGATGAAAAGAGAAAAAGAAAGGAAGGAAGGAAAGGAAATAAAGGAAGGGAGAAAGAAAAAAGTAACCTTTTACAAAAAATGATTAGATTTGCTTTAGGTAAAAAGGCTTTTCAAAATCTGGACCCACCATGAAAAGCCTCAAGAATGTAAGCAGTTTGTTTATACTTCAAATTTACTTCTCGTACCTATTTTTGGCTTTATAACAAGTTCAGGAAGGAACAAATCAAGAATATGTTTATAACTCAAACAGCCATTACTCACCCACATTTGGAGGTTTCACATAATTTACAGGTAGTTCTGGAGGTCTGCCTCTATGCAGAGCTGCAAAAGCAGACCCGTTCCATAGTGTACTCTTACAGTCTATGCAAAAAGATTCAAAAGTTAGTCAAGGAGCACAACAGTGTTTGGTTCTTTTGTTTGTTAATTGTACCTCTGAGGCAAATGCCTATTTTCAATTTCATTTGTTAAAATACATTTCTGTCACTAAAACCACAAGAAATAAAGTGCACATATTTAAATATATTATAAACCATGCACATCATGATTGGTAAATACCAAAATAATATAACAACAGGATATTTTATTTCTGTGCTGACCTAGAACTAAAGTTTTCATTACACACACATTTGAATCATATGTAAATGTCATGGATTAATAAGGTTTTAAGTTTTCATTAGTTCTTCTTGAGCTTTAGGCTTATACATGTCTACTCCCATAAAACTGTATAAGCAAGGATACAATTACATACATGTATGCTAGACAAATTCAGAAACATGTATTCTCATGCTCATGCTCATGCTATGCAGTGCCTTCCATTTGTGCCATGACAGGTAACACTGCATGAGATAACTGATAGTAAATAGTTGTGTTTTGTCTGCCTTTTATGTTTATATCAAAAGATTCAAGCACATATGAAATAGTCCTAACTCAATTTAGAAACAGAAATATTCTACTATTCTCTTAAAACCTTCCAAATTAGCCGAGATAAAAATTTCCTCAAATTATAAAATAAGATGTTGCCCCGGCTGGCACGGCTCAGTAGATTAAGTGCCTGCCTGAGAATTTAGAGGTCGCCAGTTCTATTCTCAGTCAAGGCACATGTCTGGGTTCTGGGTTCGGTCCCCAGTTGGGCACGTGTGAGAGGCAACCAATCAATGCTTTTCTCCCTCCCTCCCTCCCCCTCTCTCTAAAAATAAATAAAAATAAAACCTTTTAAAAAATAAAATAAGATGTTTAATCACTGTTACCATTTTTACAACTATTTATATCTGTGTATTAGGATTTAAAAGAAATTTTAAACCCTCACCGGAAAATGTTTATCGAATCTTTTTTTTTAGAGGGAGAGAGAGAAAGAGAAACATCTATGTGAGAGAGAAACATCAATCGGTTGCCTCCCATACGTGTCCTGACTGAGGATGGAAGCCACAACCTAGGCCAAGTGCCCTGACCAGGAATCAAACCCACAACCTTTTGGTGTATGGGACAGTACTCCAATAAACTGAGCTACCCGGCCAGGGCTATGAATTAGAATTTCAAAAAACATTATGCTAATAAAACAGAACAGAAATAAATTGGTTGTTAGTATTTATTACACTAAGAAGTACCCTGAACACCTAATTTGACATTTCTATGTTTATCAAATTCTATTTCATATATTTTACATATTGGGTTTTGGAAAAATCCATAAAAGACTGAAAAAGAATGGAGGAAATTATTTTTCAACAGTCACTGATGGATCGACATTTTTCTCTAAATATTTTCAATTATACTTTTACATATCACAATTCTCATTTATTTGTTATAAAATATTCTGTGATTTGGATGATATCAAGACTCAAAGATTAAGAATATTAAAATGTAATTTAAACTGTACTAATCAGACCAGCAATCTTTTGACATCTCTACTCCACAGGATTAGAGATTTTATATCCTTTGCCTCTGTGATATTCATTGTTTCACAAAAAAAGGGCTTCTTTTAAGCCTCTAAAAATTTACTCACAAGGTAAGAAAATAAAACAAGATTGGCAAAATAAGAAAAACTAGAAGAAAATAGTATTATAAAATACTTTTAGTATTTTATACTATAGTACTTAGTATTTTATACTGTTTTATAAAATAGTATCGTAAAATACTAAAAGTATTTCAGTATTTATAAAAGCATGGGAAGATGTACTGAATCTAAATATATGCTGCTCTCCACTCCTTCCTCAAAAAATGGAAAATCTTACCTTTGGCATCCCGTAACAGAGACTGCCGACCAACACCTAGCAACGTCTGTACCCCAGGAACACTCTGCGGGATCTCCTTATCTAGTAAGGGACCAATCCGCTCACAAATTTTAAGGAGGTAGTCTGGAGGAATGTGTGCATTGGCTGCCACCTAAAAAGCATAAATAGAACACAGGAAAAGATTTGTTTTAAAAACATTAGTCTACTCCATTACCAAATTCTTCCATCATGAAGCAAAGGACAATTTTAAAATGCAAAATCAAAAAATATTTTGAATATTTAGTATGTCAACCTAATTTAAGAAACAGCTACTAAAATTGAGTACATTTAAATAATATAGCATTGAAAGAACACGGCACTCTCTTTTACTTGCCTTGATTAAATAATTTGCTTAGCTGTTAATTTTATGAAGTACAACAAAACAGCAAAAGTGAGCATGCCTAAAATCAAAGTACAAAGGTGGGTAAAATCTACCAGTACTTGATTTATTCAGAAATAATGAACTGATCAAGAATCTGAGGATGCAGTTTCTATTTAAATGATAAGAATGCAAAAAAAAGGTATTACTTGCACCAAATTCTTACCTTAATCTCTAGAATTAATAGGATACACTCACTTAATAAAGCAGAACTATTTTTTCCTAAAAAAGCTAACTAATTTCCAAAACAGCATCAAATTAATGATTTTATAAATACCGTGCTCTAAGTTGTATATTCAAAATTCATTGCAACATCAACATTTTTTAAAACACACAAGTAAATTTCTGAAGATGGTTAACAAAGTAGATAAGGATGAGGCAATAAAGAAAAATTGTCTTTCATTTTTTTAAAAAGATTTTTATTTATTTTTAGACAGAGGGGAAGAAGGGAGGGAGAAAGAGAGGGAGAGAAACATCAATGTGTGGCTGCCTCTCGCATGCCCCCTACCTGGGACCTGGCCCACAACCCAGGCATGTGCCCAGACTGGGGATCAAACTGGCAACCCTTTGGTTCACAGGATGGTGCTCAATCCACTGAGCCATACCAGCTAGGGCAGTTTTACATTTTTATCTAAGCTAACATTCAAGTCCTTGATATGTCTCATAAATACCTAATTACTAAAATAGTAAACAGAGAAAAATAAAATATTTAAAATCCTAAGATAAAACAAACATCTATACGTTCATCTTGATATAAGGTCCTGAAATTTACTTCCGGCTACAATGCCCACTTTTAAGAGAGAGAGAGAGAGAGAGAGAGAGAGAGAGAGAGAAAGAGAGAAAGAGAAAGAAAGAAAGAGAGAGAGAAATATAAATTAAAAATACCTGTCTACTATCACAGAGCACACACATCAATATTATTACCACCAGGTCAAGAACCATACAACACAAAAAAATAATTTTGTAACTCATCCCTAATGATCATGATGAGGCAAGAGATTATGCATGATCAATAAATATTTGCTCATCCCTAATGATGAGGCAAGAGATTATGCATGATCAATAAATATCAATGAATGAATAAAAACCAAAGTAAAGTTTATCTACAAGCAATAGCATATGAATTCATAAAGGAAAGTCCTTACATTCTCCTATCAGATAGCCTTTTTCCCTTTCTTTTTTATAATATTTTATTGTTTACACTATTACAGTTGTCCCAATATTTCTCCCCCTACTCAGCCCACCCCCTACTTCCACAGTTAATCCCCACAGCATTGTCCATATTCATAGATCCTTCATGTATGTTCTTTGAGTAATAACCCACACATTCTTTCAATCGGTTCCCACCTTCCCCCTCCCCTCTTACAGCTGTCAGTCTATTTTTTGATTCTATGTGTCTGGTTCTATTTTGCTCATTAGTTTATTTTGTTCATTAGATTCCACTTATAAGTGAGATCATATGGTGTTTGTCTTTCACTGACTGGCTTACTTCACTTAGCATAATAGTCTCCAGTTCCATCCATGCTGTCACAAAAGGTGGGCATTCTTAGGAAACAGGTTGAAGATCTACAATTCAACATGTATTCAGAATTCTTTGAATAATTGATTGCATTTTGGTTTTTAAAAATTATTTCCTGCCAATTATCATTATAAGTCCCTGCAAAAAACAGCTTTAATCTACCACTATAACTGGGGCCTGGGCAATTGTCATGCTCAGCAAGAATGGCAATGTCACCTGATTATTTTAAATTTGTATCTACAAGGTTTAGCTTCTGGATTGGGACAAAGTATCAAGCAAATTCTTTTATTTATTCCTCATACCTCTAGTTTTGTTTTCCAAGAAAATAAGTACATAGAACCATCAGTGAAATATATAGATAGTATTAAAGTCAAGTCAGCTAATGCTTGGCCCCTTCTCGTATGACTCAGTGTACTGAGTGCGGGCCTGCTAACCAAAGGGTCACAGCATATGTCTGGGTTGCATTGAACGCCAGGTCCCCAGTAGGGGGCACCTGAGAGGCAACCACACATTGATGTTTCTCTTCCTCCCTTCCCCTCTCTATAAATATAAACAAAATCTTTTTAAAAATAAAATAAAAACCATGTATTGTAATCTACAGACAATGATATCCTAAAATCTTATTCATTCCCTCAACATTAGGGCATTTCCTGAATGTCTACATGAAAACACAGTTAGCAACCCTAAAATATATGTATCTCAAAGAAAAAAAGCTTTAAAATACTGACTATTTGTGGGAAGTGGGGAATCAGGGAGGTGAAGGAAAGTGGATGTAGGAAAATGGAGACAACTGTATTTGAACAACAACAACAAAAATCTATAATAGCTTATGTCTTTCCCTCCCCACCCAACACTATTTTGGATAAACTGGCTTCTAATATCTGCAATTACTTTTTCATCAAGTAACTGCTATACAGGGTGGGGCAAAAGTAGGTTTACAGTTGTGTGCATGCAAAATTGTTTATTCCTCTATTACTTATTAACTATTGTATTATTTTCCATACCCAAAATCTACTTTTGCTCCACTCTGTCTTATGAGTTTACATTATATGGTAGTTGATGTCTTTAATGGCATTTTCTTTTTTTAATAAATTTTCTTTTCTTTGTGCCATCACCATCTCGTTTTTCATGTTACAAAAATCTAACTAATTACTCTAGAGATAGCAATATATCTAGCAATATATAATACAGAAAATGGGAGTTCTCAAATGGAAATGTTTAGAATTACCTCATTAAAAAATCCATCAGGATTTTATGAAACTGACATCTTAACTCCTGGATACTTCATTTTCCAAAACCAATGATGTTCAATTTACTATTAATTATATAAAACTTTTACAATTCCTCAATAATAATTTAAAAACACATGATCATTAATTAAGCAACTAAAAACAAGGATTTTCTACTCCTAAATCCTCCCCCCCCGATTTTTTCTATTATAAGCTATCAAATAAGTTTTACAACTCTAGTTTTCACCCTATACAACAGAAAATTACTCAATTTCTAAGTGGTCCCATTCAAAAGTGCATTGCTCTAAAAATCTGATTATGAAACAGGAAGACAGAAACATAGACTCTATAAACACAATGGCAATAAACAACACTTTTGAGTTTGAACCTGCTAACTTCTCCATTAAACAACATCATCAAGTTTGTTCTTGCAATAATAGTCTTGTAAAACAGACTTCAGGATTTATAAGTGATACTTAACATTAACTTTAATCCATTTGCTTTAATTAAAGCTGAAAATTCTTTAAGGTGATATTTTTAACTATCCTCAGTAATTACTTTTAAAAATATAAAAATTTCCATATTAGAACCATGTAGGAATATAGTATAAAATATAATATTAAAAGTATGCATTGCCCTGGCTGAGTAGCTCAGCTGTTTAGAGTGTCATGCCCATGAGCCAAAGTTGCAGGTTCAACCTTTGGTCAAGAAATATACAAGAAGCAATCAATAAGTGCATAATTAAGGGGAACAACAAATAAAAAAGAAACAGTCTATGAAATTTGTGGCTTAATATTATAAACCACCCTTTTTGATTAAAGCTCAAATATTCCGTCATTTATTTAACCACACTTCTTTCTCTGGACTATAATGGCCAACAAGTAACACAACAAGTACTCTGAAATCTGCAGAAGTTAAGAGTTCTCTAAAAACAAAGTTCAAAAGTATAATACAGCCCTGGCTGGTGTAGCTCAGTGGATTGAGTGCAGGCCTGCGAACCACAGGATCATGGTTCGATTCCCAGTCAGGGCACATGCCTGGGTTGCAGTCCACTTTCCAGAAGGGGACTCACGAGAGGCAACCATACATTGATATTTCTCTCCTTCTTTCCTTCCCTTCCCCTCTAAAGATAAATGAATAAAATCTTTAAAAAAAGTATAATACGAACTTTTGTATTATTCTGTAAAACCATTCCCAGTCTTGGGAACATGCCTGGGTTGCATTGTGGGCCAGGTCCCCAGTAGGGGGCACATGAGAGGCAACCACACATTGATGTTTCTCTCTTTCTCCCTCCCTACCCCTCTCTCTAAAAATAAATAAAAATTATTAAAAAAATTAAGTATAGAGATGCAATGGAAAGATTAAATTGCTGTGCTAAGAGAACTCAAGAGTCCCAGTAGTGGAAACAAAGGAGCAAACAGAAAAAATCAAAACTACAAGTAACCAAAGGTTAGCACAAAGAGCTATGGAAGTAAAGAAGCACAGTGCCAATTTGTGCTTAGGAAGAGGGGGTAGTTCGTGTCTAATTTCACACTTGAGGGCTAAGTAAAAGATCACAGGACAGACAGGGAAGAGACAGCATTCCAGGCAGAAAAATGCATCCCCACCCAGTAAGCTCGCACTGCATGGTGACTAGCACGTACTATCTCCTCAATGTTTAAGATGTTCCTGCACAATGTTAAGTTAAACAAAAAAGGCAATAAAAACTCTAGAGAGATGATCATCTGGTTTTGAAGAAAAAAAAAAATACTTGTACAGCCATGGCTGGGTGGTTCAGTTAGTTGGAACATTATTCCATACAACAAAAAGGTTCGGGTTCAATTCCAGACAGGGCATGTGACTCATTTTCTGGTTTGATCTCAGTCTAGGCTCACACAGGAGGCAACCAACGGATGTCTCTCTTGCATATCTCTCTCCCCACCCTCCTCTCTCTAACCATGTCGCTGGGTGAGGATTTTAAAAAATAAATAAAAACTTGTACAAAAAAAACAAGACTTGTACAAAAAACAAGGAAGAAAAATTAAAAATTAGTAATATTTTCTTCTTGATATTTTTTTCGATAAGATATAAATATCTACAACAATCTGATATTATATCTTTAAAATATAAGTGCTAATTTTTAACGCTTGCTGAATTTGAAGGAGGACAGGGGGGAAATGGAAAGAAAGAGAAAGAAAACAGGCAGGCCCTTCTATTGTAGTGCTACCACTGGTCAGCAGGGTGGGACACAAAGTATTAAGATTTCCTATCACTTTCCTTTGAAAATGTTAATCATTTTTCAAAGCATTTCTTTTCATTAGTTTAAATGTATCTTCTGGAATGAGACCACCAGAGCAATCCGCCTAGGCTCAAGCATTCTCTAGGTTACACTGACTCAAAAAAAAAAAAAAGCACTACAGGTATTACAACTTTGAGAGGCGATAATATCAAGACAAAGAAAAGAGACCAGCCAAGGGGCCAGTCCACATTCTAGAAATTTCTCAGTAAAGAAAGGTTCAACAAAAGAATTCAGTACCTGATAGTAGATTTACAAAACCTATAACAAAATTCTTCTTAAAACAGTTAAGGAAACTGAGCAAATAATAATGGAGGGCCATAAAGTACCACAGTTGAAACTAAAGAGCATGAAAAAAACTTCAACAATGTAATTTAAAATGCAAGAAGTTAATTATCAACAATATATAGAAAATAAATTCAGGATAAGAAGAGATCAATCAGAAGGGCTGACAATCCCTGCAATAAGACAATGAATAGATATACCTCCTATTTCTTAAAAAAATATAGTGAATACTATACCATATGATACTTAATTACCTTTCTGTAATTCATAAAAATACAACACTAAATATATCTTGACCTAATTTAATATCTTATTCAACACAGATGTACCTCAAAACACTCATCTGGGGTACAATTCTGACACATACTTTTTAAATACTGCTTTTAATGGCATCTTTTATGTTCCTTCACCTTACAAAAATGTTAGGAAAATTAGATGGTAATAATTACCTAGCTAAAAAATATATAAATTCTGGAGTCATAGTTTTCCAGATTTCCATTCTAGTCATTCAGCCTCTCTATTCTATTTTGAAAACGTAGTAACCAATTCATTTGCACAGTGCTTTCATTTAACAAAATGTATTCTTTCATATTTGACTAATTTGGTTCACACAAAAACCATGTAAAACAGGTATTAGTTTTTTATTTTATAAATAAGGAAACTGAATCCCTAAGAGGTTAAGTAACTTTCCCAGGATCACTCAGCAAGTAAAGAGTATATTCCAAGTTAAATCTTATGATTTTTTCATACTACTCACAAAATGTTCTGTGAGAAATGTCAAACAAGGGCACAAACACTAAACTGCCTTAAAATTATTATATTTCCACTAAAATTATTAATTAATCCGTAATCACCACCAATGAAACAAGAACAAAAACACACAAGCTAAACTAATTTCAAATTTGCCAAAAGTGCTTTCAGGACAAAATTTTATAAGGAACATTCACCCTCACAGCGACTCTCATCACTTTCTTAATCCTGTCTTATTTATACTGTGAGACCAGTTTTCCTACCAATAATGATAAGTCTCCAAAAAGATTTTAATCATCCACAGTATGTTGTTAAAACCCAAAGGTAAAAAAAAAAAGCTAAAGATGAATCCAGAGAAGCAGCTAAAACCAACATATTACAGAGGGCGAAACTGAACACATGGCTCAAGCAAATCAGTAGGCGAGGAATACTAGTTTTCAGACATTCATTGCTCTCTGTCATAATACCTATGAGTTAGCATTATATCCACCCTGGGGTTGAGCAGCACATGCTTTCTGGTTTCCCAAGATGCATTCTGTTCTTCCTAACTATGGCTGTGTGTCCACACAGCAGTTAATAAATCACACATGCTTAAATTGCTTCCACACTGAGGGATGCAATAACTCTGCTACCAGCACTCAAAGATACTGTTCTAACAGACAATTTAAGCTATTACCAGTAATTAGAGAACAAGAGCTGGGTAAGGTAAGAAAAAAAATTCAGGTATGCCTGGAATTCAAATGTAGTGTTTTAAAGTAGTTGGTGAGAATCAAATTAGATGTGAAAACACTTTTAAACTTGAATGTGTTATATGCAGATGCAAGTTTTTATAACGACATATCATCATACCTACATGTATTCTTTTTAAATATAGTGAACATATAATCTTGATCAAAGTTTTCCCAACAGTATAGAATTGCTCCAAAACTTTTGTGTATAAAAGGAATGTAATACAATCTATGTCACTCGCGATGTAAACATTAATTGGTGCTTTCAATTCTATGGATGAAAATTCTGATTAGACATAAAAATATATACTACACCTAAAGATAATTATGCCTCTGGTTCACTATTATGATGAGTCCCCTTAAAATGATTGAAAAATCTTAAAACTGACTTTGAAAAAGTTTCCAAGTCACCAATTCAACGTATGAAATGTGTGTATTTACAAAAACTGATCATTTAAGCACACACACCCCCCTCATTACTATGTTCATTGTTCCCAATAAAGCTCAATGGAGGAAGCAATAAAATAGCCAACAATTCAACAGGGTCACCACAAATGAAAAGACATCTGTAATTATTTAAATTAGTTACCTTAAGCTGAATTGTAAGAAGCAAATCTAATTCTATTATGTTGCAAATAAGTCAGGCAGATAAAAGAAAAAAGGCCCAGATCAAACTTCAGATACCATCACCATCACAGCAAAATTCTCCTGGTATCATTACTTCATTTTTACAATTAGAATTGTAAAAATTAATTTAGAATGTTTTATTTTGAATGTCGTATTCAAAAACTGTACAGTTCAATAGAAACTGACAAACATTTCATGTACAGACATTTTTAAGAGGCACTTCAGATCTGGATATGTCAATACTTGCCTGCCAGTACCTTTAAGAAAAAAGCACCTTCCCTTATGTTCCAAGTTTTAATGAAAACATTAAATCAGATTTTAGAAGTAAAAAAGGAAAACTTCTAGAATATGTAATAGGAATAGTAATAATCAACTTGTTATATTCATATTCTTCTGGATAAATCAAGTTAAGCAATACAATTTAAGTGAAAATATGCATAAGGACAGAAAGGCAGGATTTTTTCTAATATACACTATAGACATGGATATGCAACCCCAATGTAGTATTTTGATCTCTTTGTTTATAGACCTTAATTGTTCATTATGCATTTGTATTCTTTACTTTTTATGCCCCAGTACATCTTAAATTTGAAGTGTTGTTATATAATTTAACATATTAGATTATACTAACACTTTGCCCTAAATTCTAATCCAAAACATGTAGCTAAGTCAAAGATCATACTGTGTAAATCCATTGTTCTAATAGAACTTTAAAAACCATCTACCCCAAGAAAGTCCACCTCTTCCACAATGAAGCCACTCAAACTCAGGTCAAATGTGTAATAATGTTAATTCATAAGAAATGGCTGACTAGAATCGATCTAACACAGACTGCCTAGTCAGTTCTCAGCCACTACACTTCTGTTCCTTCTGTTCAAATTCCCACCCAGCCCTGTCCTCTCTTCCCTTATAAAGAAATCTATAGGTAGAGAGCGGACATCTGACTTACAAGGAGACCATATTATCAAAATGTAATATCCCTAGAAAAACTGGACACCAGTGTGGAAAAATAAAAACCTAACTGCATACAATATAAAAATTAAATTAAAAACAAAAAGGCAGATGATCTAAACTATAATGTTCAAACAATAAAAGAAATTTTGTGTAAATACATGAAATATAAAAACAAATTATAACATGAAAGTGAAAATCAAGGGAAATATAGAGGTATATAAATGGATTAACAATTAAAAATAACTGGTTAAAGTTTAAGCTTCAATAACAATGCAAAAAACAGCTAATTAAATCAAGCAGAGACTAGTTTCACCAATGAAAGCTACCGAGAGATATAAAAAAATATTTTAAAATCTACTCTAAGTACCTAATGGTGACACTATAATCTAGTACAATCTTCTAGAAAGCAATCTTACAATATATAACAGGAGCTATAAAAGTCCCTTTTATATATAAGACCCTTTGATCTGATAACTCTACATTAGGAATGTAGCCCAGGAAAAGAACTCAGGAAAAAAAGGGAAAAAGCAGAAAAACTACTTAACTTTGCAAGGATATTAGTGAAAAACTGAAGTAACTAAAGTGCTCCAATGGAAGTTCTAATTGTAGCAGCTTAAATACAATTTGAATCTTTTCTTACTATTAAAATGAGTACTCAAATACAGATAAGTGTTACATAAGATAACATAAAGCATAAAATGGACACTGATTGCAATTCTTAAAAAATATGTCTTTACAATATAAGAAAAAGAAGTGCAATAGGCTGAGTTTCTTTGTGTGTGGGTGGTTAGCAGACTGTATTTTTAATTATTTTGGTGTTCATTGACTTTGTGTTACTGTCAAGTTAATGTTTAAACAGGTTTTTTCCTTTTAAGCCTTTTCTACTTACTTAAAATAGTCCACTTAAAAGATAAAAGTAAATGAAGTCATTGTAAATACACCTCAGTATAAAACTGTATCTTCAAAATCAGCTTAGTCAGAAAGTGTTAAAATATATCCAGGTCGGCACTGTTGTTTTTGACCTTTTTTGGCAGGGCTTAAGTTCAACAAAAAGTCTGACTACTAATTAAATAAATTGATAATATATGCAGTTTTTCAAAAATAGTTTTTGTCCATCTGGGAATTATTTACCATTAATAGCACAGATAGTGGAATTTATCCTTATCACAATCGTACCATTTTGTGTAATTTGAAAAAAAATAAGAAAATAGTAAATTTGGTAATAATATGGCTTCATTATTGTAATTTAATACAAAGAGAAATATGAAATGAACAGCAAAAAAAATTAAATACTGCCTTATTGCTAACAAATTTGAAATCATCGTATTTATATTGCCTACCATACCATTGCAACTTTTTAAAACTTTGCCTGATTTTTCTACATTTGAATTTTGTTTTAAAGGTGACTCAATTTCGATTTCAGTAACAACACTCTCTTTTTTAAATTTCCTTCCAATTCACTGTGCCAGTGGCTAATAAAATGTAATAGTCTCCCCAAAATCAAAAGGATTACTTTTCCGTATCAATGCTACAGAGTACATACATTTATTTACACTAGGAATTATATTTGTAAGAGAAACAACAGTCAATCTCATGCTTTTGGTCCTTTACTAAAGTATATTCTATCACAGATTATGGCCATTGTTGTCTCCTTGCAGACCTAAAATCGTGTTTCCTCAATTCTTTAAAAAGGTCATAATCCATACTTGTTATTTAGTAAAAATGTGCACAAATTTAATGCTGATTTGATGAGCCATTCTCTAAAATCTGAGATATACAACGATTACGCTTTTATTCGGTACTCGAAATTTTGGAATTCGCTCGATGGTCCTTATTTTTGATTGTCGTTTTTGTCAATCCGGGTCCGTCAACTCCCCTCCAGAGCCCCCTCCCTCGTCCCCCACCCCCAAAAAGAGTGAGCCTGGCCTTAGTTCCCGTATTTCAAGCCAGAACCAACCAGAAACCAGTTTTCTTCCACTAATCCGGAACTCCGGGCTGTTACCAACGCTCCCATTGGCTAGCGTCAGTCCATGGTACGTGCCCCAAGATAACCCCCTGGTTTCTCTCCCTTTCCCCCCTACAATGGGTCTTTCCCGATGTTTGCAACATATTTACAATCCACAATACGGCACGTTTGATAACCAGCTCACATTCTTCAAAGTTTTGGGGTGGAAAGAAGCGAGGCAAAGGGGAGGGCAAGGTACCCTTTCTCCGACTCGGGAGGGGGAAGGGGCAGTCTCTCCTCGGCTCTACAAGGAGCTCAAGAGCCTTGTAGGCTGAAGGGTCGAGCGGGGGCGCTTCGGGCTGGGGGAACACGGTGGGGAGGGAGTAGAGAAAGAGTTGGGGTAAGTTGAAATGAAAAGTTTACTTACCAGATCCTCAAAGCTTCTTCGATGCTCCTTACCCTCCCAGTCTAAGCGGCGCGGAATCAGCTGGGGGCCGGAGAAAAGAAAGGAGGGGTTGGGGGGGCAAACGATAAAGGCCAAGCCTCGGCTCCCCGTCAACCCGAACTAGCGTGGGTCCCGGTCCTGGACCATTTGGTGTGTTTATTTCTGCTGGCCCTGTGGCTTGTTGCCCCAGAGCTAGACGAGTGGGGGGGGGGGGGGCAGGCCGAAGGGAAGGAAATCCTGAAAAACCGCCTCCCGCAGGCATAAAGAGGGGGCGAGTTGAGACCCCAGCAATATCCGCCCCTTTTGAGGGAAGAAGGAGGTTCACCCCTGTGACAAGAGCTATGAGTGCCCAGATCCAAGCCTCCCACCGGGCCCTACCCTCCGCCCCTGATCTGCTCTCCCTCCAGGCTCACCACAAACCTCCCCACCTCTTCCCGAAGGGGCTCCGTACCTGATGCTCCTCGAGCTCCTGTACTAGAACCTGAGCAAAAGGGAAACACGAACGTGAGGAGCAGCTTGGCCCATCAACCCATTCCTCCCTCCCCACTACGATCACAGCCACTGACGGTAGGGCTAGTCAAGGCCGGCCATTCCCTCAGCGGAACCGCGCACCCCGCTGCCTCAACTTCCCCTTTGGGATCATCCCCCAGGACTCCCGGATCTCCTTCTGCCTCTCACCTGAGCGGATTTGTTGCAGGGTCCGGACTGCAAGAATCTAGCGATCAGGTAATACAGCTCTGAGAAAGACGAAAAAAGAGGTTGAAAAAGAGGCAAAGAAGAGAAATAGAAGCTTTTTGAAAACAAACTGACATCCGTCGCGCTAAGCCCCCATCCACTTGGCCCCCGGACACAGCCACTCACCGGCTTCGATCTGGGTAGGTGCCGCCGCCATCCTTTTCCCAAGGGGATTTGGGGGCTACGATCCGGAGGACTAGCGGCGGTGAGTGGGGGTGCTGATTCTATTGTGGTGAAGCCCCCATGCCCTGGAGTCCCGCCGCTTCCGCCGCACTCCTCGTCCCAGTTTCGGTCTCTCTCGGATTCATCGCATCACGTTTCGACCCATAGATATTCTAGCTGTAGAGCTGAGGAGGCGGAGGAGGAAGGAGAGGGAAAGAGAGAAGAAGAGGGAGGAGTCGAAGTGGCGGAGAAGTGGGCGGGGGCAAAGGGGGTGGAGAGAGGGGAAGGTAAAAACTGTGAGAGGTACATGCATCACTGGTTGTTCGCCGCCAGAGGCACTACAGCAGCAACCCGGCCTCCCCTCTCCCAGACGACCGTCGGTTGCCTAGCTACTGCTCCCGGAAGGAGGGGGAGGTGCTAACTGGGGCCGACGCTCTGGCAGCCCCAGTAGAACTCTATGGTGGCGTTCTCTTCCAGGATCTCTACGGTCCATTGCCCTTCCTGTGAGGCCAGTCGTACCCTTTCCGGTGGGGAAACCTTACTTCTGGCGTGACCGTGAGAAACAAGTGAAGTGTCGACTTTATTCAGCTGCTTTTCTCATTTTTCTCCCGAAATCGAGAAGGCTTTGTTTGTTTTGTTTTTGTTTTGTCTCTCCACCGAAGGGAGGCTAGCCGCTAAAGGATCATGCCACTGAAGAAAGAAAAGGAACCCCTACTTCTTCGTCATTTGTTACTGTTTAAAATGATTTTTGTACCAAAAGAAAATGTACTTACGAGTCCAGAGTGCAGCGCTGATATTGTAGAAAAAGACCACTTCTGAAACTGTCCCCCGATTCTAATGAATATCACGGGAGCACTTTGCTGTCAGACACGAAGCATTTTACTTTGTCCCATAATGAAAGTTTCACACATACCACATGTCGTTCTCATTCCTATAGGATAATTTTCAATTCTGTCTTCAAATAATGCCAGAGCATTTTACATTAACCAGGGATTTTTATGTATGCAACATAGTTCTCTACAGGTTTGGGCAACCTTTATTAATACATACCTGTAACTCTTAACATAGTACCAACTTTCAGTATTTGATTTACTGAAATCTTAAGCGATTGACTGATGTGTACAGTAATTGACACCCATAGTAAACTAGGTCTCTTTCTCTATCTCCCCTTAATATTCTGTTCCCATGTCAAGCCTTACCCCAAAGAAGTAATTGGTAGAACCTGAGTCTGATGAGACTAGAAATACTGTTTAAGCTGCATGAACTATTTATATCGAAATATTCAAAGTTGGATGTTAAATTGAGGGTTGCATACCTCGAATTTAGTTTCCTCACTCAGAACTCAGCCACTGACCACAGTGAACCTGGGATGGCATTATGCTAACAAACTTGATGGTTCTTTGGTTAGTGCTCACTATGGACACTTTTTTACCCCTCAGCAAGAAATTAACACATATTGTAATTGTGATATGATACATCTATCTTTGGTTATGGTGCTATAGTACTTGATAAAACAAATGCCATCAACTGAAAAAATTAGATATTAGCAACACACATAATCCCTAGACAACTCATGACAAGCAGTTCAGCAAAACATCAGACTGAATGTTTTTACAGTTCAGTCATAATATATATAACATTTAACATCAAGTCATTACCATGTGCTAAGCACTCTACCAAATTTATCTCATTCAATCTTTATATATAAAGACCCTGGGAGGTAGGTTCTATTGTTATCCCCACTTTACAGATGGGAAAAATGACTAGATGATTTTGGACAACTCACTTAAATTCTGTAAACCTTATTCCTCATCTGTGAAATGTAATACCACTTGCCATGCCCGCTTCACAGGAATTGCTGTAAAAGTGATGTGAATATATTTGTGTCATATTTCAAACCTTATAGGTCATTGTTCACTTCAGTGATCACTTCAGTGTCAGTCTGGGTACAATTAAGAAAGAAGAGGCACATAGTAATTTGAACAGAGAAAGTTTATTTTTTTTATTTTTTTCCCCAATTTTTTTATTTAATTATTTTTCAAGTACAGTTTTCTGTCTATTACTCCCATCCCATCCCACCCCCCATCCTCCCCCCTCCCTCCCATTTCCACCCTTCTCAGTTGTTGTCCATGTATCCTTTATATAGGTTCCTCTAAATCCCTCCCTTATTTCCCCTGAAATTCCCTCCCCTCTCCCCTCTGGTCACTGTCAGCCTGTTCTCTATTTCAGTGTCTTTGGTTATATTTTGCTTGCTTGTTTGTTTTGTTGTTTAGCTTCCTGTTAGAGGTGAGATCATATGGTATTTGTCCTTCAACACCTGGCTTATTTCACTCAGCATAATGCTTTCCAGTTCCATCCATGATGTTGCAAAAGGTAGGAGCTCCTTCTTTCTTTCTGCAGCATAAAATTCCATTGTGTATATGTACCATAGTTTTTTGATCCATTCATTTACTGACGGGCACCTAGGTTGCTTCCAACTCTTGGCTATTGTAAATTGTGCTGCTATGAACATTGGGGTGCATAGGTTCTTTGGGATTGGTGTTTTAGGGTTCTTAGGATACAATTCTAGCAGTGGAATTGCTGGGTCAAAAGGCAAGTCCAATTTTAGTTTTCTGAGAAAATTCCATACTGTTTTCCATAATGGTTGTAGCAGTGTGCAATCCCACCAACAGTGGACCAGAGTCCCCTTTTCCCCACACCCTCTCCAACATTTGTTGTTTATTGCTTTGTTTATGATAGCCATTCTCACCGGTGTAAAGTGGTTGAACAGAGAAAGTTTAAAATAAGGAATGATTGATGATAACAGGAGATTGGAGCAATGAGGGATTACCTATTAAGGAGTAAAGAAAACTAAGAAATAGAGGAATAGCAGGTATAATACATAATGTAACAGCAGATTTAATAGCCACTACTCCTCCAGCTGAGGTAAGAGTATTCTCAACCCTTCCCCCTCCCAACCATGCATAAAATACAGAAATGGTTGAAGAAGACAGAGTCAGCCATGATTCATCCAATGGTACAAAAGACACTGCAATGCCTTGAAGGCAGAACGCTGGAATTCTTCCTTTAGAACTTTCCGGAAACCTATTCTATGGAATTAGCCCTCTGGGGTGTTTAGGAAAATATGTTCACAATGAAGGTTTTACCCAGAGGCAGTCTTCTAAATAAAAAAAAATCATCAAAAAGAGGATGGTAGGTGAAACTACTGGGTGCTACGGAAACCACAACACGAGCCAGGCATTGGAGAAAGCTGCACAAGTTGTAGGAGCAGCCTTCCCAGTAAGCACACCAGAAGCACGAAGTGAAACCCTTTCTGCCTGCACTGTCTTTCCAATTAACTCTACAGACAAAGCTTCAGTTCTAGCAGACAAAAGGAAAAATATTTCCATAGCCCAGCTCCATTTTCATACAGCAGTCAGTAAGGGAGAATATGACATGATGAGGAGCATCAATGGACTGGCACAACTTCCATGCTGCTTTCTTGACTATAATGGCTAGGTCGATAAAAGAAAAGTTGTTAAAATGTGTAACAACGTAAAAAGTGTTTATTTGTTGTTCAGGATAAGCCTGATAATGCTTTCGATGAATTGTTTTGCTGCAACTGAAATCACCAGTGTTAAGCCTGTGCCCAAGGGCTTCATTGGGAGAGGAAGAAAAATTTCATAAAATATAGCAAATATGGATTTACATTCAAAAAACACTGGACTGCTTACTGGATGAGTATATTAGTTTCCCAGGGCTGCGATAATAAATTGCCACAGACAGAAATTTGGTCTGTCACAATTCTGAAGGCCAGAAGTCCAAAATCAAAATGTTGCCAGGGCCACACTCCAAAATTGCTAGTGGAGAATCCTTCTTTGCCTCTTCCAGTTTCTGGTGGTTCCTGGCATTCCTTGGCTCCTGGTAGCATAACTCCAATCTCTGCCTGTGTTTTCACAGGGCCTTCTTCTGGGTGTTTCCCTGTGTTAAATCACCCTCTCCTTCTTATCAGGACACTAGTCATTGGATTTGGGGCCCACCCTAAATCCAGGATGATCTCATCTTGAGAACCTTAACTAGTTACATCTGCAAAGACCCTATATTCAAACAACCACGTATTCACAAGTACAGGGGGTAGGACATAAAGACATGTGTTTTAGAAAGGACACAAACCAACCCACTCAATTGTTTATTTTATTTTTGTCTTCTTTAAAACTACGTTTCAATGGAAGGTAAAGGTTGAAAATTTCACAGTTCTCCTTAGGTTGGAAAAAAAATGTAAGGACTCCTGAAATGGAAGGACAGAAATGATGCATAATAAGATTAGTATGACAAATTGTATAAATAAGCAGTTTCTCATTCCCTATATCAGTGTCTTTTAAAAATTATATAATATAATGGAGTATTTCTTGATTTTAAACATGTTACATAGATTATATGTTAATATATTTTAACATATTGCATAAGTATAATATACATAACAAAAATAGGAAAAAACAGAGAGAGGAAACAGAACTATACAGGAGTAACATCTATATATCTCAAAAGAACTAAGAATAAAAGTGAACTATATACTATTAAGAGGTATATGGTGAATGCTAGAGGAACCATTAGAGGAATAAATAAAAATATATAGTGAAAAATTACTTTAAAAAGTTAACAGTTCCACATGAAAATATTTGCTTAATGCAGAAGAAATCAAGAAAAGAGTAATAGAACAAAAAGGTCAGGAGACATAGAAAATAAAATTAAAATGGAAGACATAAATCTACCTAGATTAATAATAATATTACGTGTGAATGAACAGGTTCTACTATTGGTATAACAGCAGGGAAAGTTTTAACCAGCTCCCCAGTGAAATTAGCAAAAATTATAAAATATAAACAACTATTCAAAGACGTCAGAAATGGTCCTAATGGCATAAAGCAAATAAGAAATGTATTCAAGAAAATCTATTAAAACTTTAAGAAGAGTAAAAGTCTGCAGTATTTGAACCAAGACCCACTCCCTCTCCCCGCACCAAGCTTGTCAATATGGAAACTACACTGCTACGTATAATAGCCAAGAATACAGGGCTCGCTCTCACCCTAGTTCTTAGTTGAAGGGCTATCTATCTTCTTGCGTGGGACAGTGTATAAGTGTCTCATACTTCCCCCAATGACCTGTTGCTAAGGCTAAGTTCTGATTCAGTGCAGCTATGAGATGGGGAATTCCTTTGTCCCCCACCTCCCACTTCTAGGACAAGGCTACAGCTTGACATTGTGGCACTGAGAATGCTGGAGCCTTGATCACCCTTATACCAAACTGAAGCAAAAGAAAAACATGCTGAGAGAGATAAGGCAAAGAGACCTAGCCTGCTGCTCCACTCCATATCAAACACTCATCTTCCAAATCAAAGATGTCCAAGAGAAGTCTGCCATTGTGCTGCCCCCCAGTATCAGAGCTGTAGCTCAGAGATTTTGCTCTAGTGGGGAAACAGGGCTTAGGAGAGAAACCTTTCCCCCAAAGGAATTGACTTTATCTGCAACGGAGCATGGAGAAATTTAAGCCTAAGAGCACTCTGAAAAAGAGTGAAGATTGTGGGGGAAAGCAATTGGAAAGAAATTGGTCCATTCGTTGACATAATAGATTAAATTTTAGGCTGCTTAGCTGGCTTGAAAGAAAAGGAAAAAGACAACTAAAAAGAGCCCTCCTGAGGTCCAAGCAAATCTCAAATACTGACCTGTGAGACAGGCCAGTAAGCCATGACAGGGATAGGGAATATGAGGCAGAGAGCTGAACAAACTGACCAAGCAGTTTACAGCCAGATTCAGCAGGTCACCTCCCAGGAGGTACCATCCAGGTGCCAGCTGTATTTTAGCCAAGGCCCCCAAAAGCAGTAAAACCAGGTGGGTGACACCAGGATCAGCTACAATGACTAATGGTCCCCTGCCCTGGAACTGGCCAATCAGTGGAGACCATGAACCTGAAAGGTTACACCTGGAAAAGCTGATGAGTATTCTGAGAATTTCCCTGAAGCCTCCACTAAACGCTTAGCCTTTAAACGCCCCCCACACACAAAATGAAGGGGCCTTCCAAGAGCACTCCCCCACACCTTTCCCTTTACTGTTCCCCTTTTCTGCCCTCCACAGGCACACATCTCGTAAATTTTAAGGGAACCCATGAAACTTGCAACCAGAGGAGCAATGGGCAACAGCAGTTCATCCCAGGCTAACCCCCTGAACCTGTCTCCAAGTCCCCCTTTCCTCTGACTTCCTAGACATCCAAAGCAGCCCTAGGCTCTCTGCTTGCTCCCTCTCTCCTAAGCTCTTTCTTGTGTCACTGAAAAATGTACTCTGAAAACAACCTAGAACTGGACCCCTGTTGCGAAACCTTTCCCATTCACTACCATATGGCCCTAGGCAGGTCTGCTCAAGGCCAGGTTTCTTTCTGATAACAAAGCCGCCAGCATTGCACAGGATAAGACTGTGAAGGAATTTAGGTCTACGTGCGCTGTTGAAAACAACAGGGCAAACTGCAGGCACTTAGTAAAACTTAAGCATTGAGAGTGGCCAACAAAAGAGACAAACAGCCTGCCAAAATTAATGCTGTCTCAGGGTGACTGTGTACATACTCAAGATTTCACCCTCTGAGGGGCAACATCAGAGGCTTCACACAGTGAAGTCAACGAGCACATAACAAGAATTGGAAGGGGCATTGACCAGTACCCAAGGTTGCTAAAATATGTTATCTAAAATATTTCTAGTTTCCAACAAAAGTTGAAACATGCAAAGAAATAGATATGAACCTTACATTGAAAAAGAGGGCAACAGCCCTGGCCCTGTGTGGCTCAGTCACTTTGAGCATTGTCTCACAGACTGAAAGGTTTTGGGTTCCATTCTAGGTCAGAGCACGTGTGAGAAGGCAGCCAGTGATGTTTCTTTCTCAGATGGATGTTTCTCTCTCTCTCCCCTCTTCCCCATTCCTCTCTCTCTAAAATCAATGCAAAAATGTGAGGACAAAATGGAGGGGTAGGCAACAGAAACTGCCTGCAAAAAATGACCACATGTTAGATTTAACAGGCAAAGACTTCAAAGTTGCAATTATAAACATGTTCAAAGAACTAAAGGATGGTATGGCATCAATATTACATCAAATAGAGAATATAAATACAAATTATTTTTAAATTATATTTTATTGTTTATGTTATTAGTTGCCCCAATTTTTCTCCTTTGCCCCCTTCCACTCAGTGCCCCAACTCCCTCAGGCAATTCCCAAACTCTTGTCCATGTCCATGGCTCCTGAACACATATTCTTTGGCTAGTCTCTTCTTTCATACAGTCATCCACTACCCCCTCTGACAGCTGTCAGTCTGCACCATGTTTTTATGCCTCTGATTCTGTTTTGCATGTTCATTTATTTTGTTTATTAGATTCCACATATGAGTGAGATCATATGGTATTTGCCTTTCTCTGATTCGCTTACCATAATAATCTCCCGGTCCATCCATGCTGTCACAAAAGGTAAGAGTTCCTTCTTTTTAATGACTAACTAGTACTACACGGTGTAAATGTACCACAGCTTTTGTATACACTCATCGACTCATGGGCACTTAAGTTGTTTCCAGATCTTGGCTATTGTAAATAATTCTAATATGGACATAGGGATGCATATATTCTTTTGAATTGGTGTTTTAGGATTCTTAGGGTATAATCCCAGAAGTGGGATCACTGGGTCAAAAGGCAATTCCATTTTTAGTTTTTTGAGGAAACTCCATATTGCCTTCCCAAACTGACTGCATCAGTCTGCACTCCCACCAACAGTGCACTAGGGTTTTCTTTTCTCTACGTCCTTGCCAGCAGTTGTTGTTTGTTGATTTATTAATGATGGCCATTCTGAGTGGCACGAGGTGGTATCTCATTGTAGTTTTAATTTGCATCAGAGATAAATTACTTTTTAAAAAGAACCAAATGAAGATTTTTGAGTTCAAAGAAACAGTAACTGAAGTTAAAAAAATTAAAAAAGCAACTTCCATAGAGGGAACAAGAGTAGATTTGAACTGGCAGAATAAAGAATTAACAGACTAAACTAAAAATAAACAAGTGGGACTACATTAAAACTAAACAAGCTTCTACACAGCAAGAAACCATCAAAAAATGAAAATGCAACCTATTAAATAGGAGCAGATATTTGGAACTCATATATCTGATAAGGGATTAATACCCAACATATATAAAGACCTCATACAGTCAATGCAAAATAAACAAACAAATAAATAAACCAGCAAATAAATAGATAATCCAATGTTTAAATGGGCAGGGTATCAGAATAGACATTTTCCACAAAACACATAAAGAAGTCTGACAGGTACATGAAACATGGTTGACATCATTCATCATCAGTAAAATACAATCCAAAACGTCTTTGGGTTATCACCTCACACCTGTCAGAATGGCTATTATCAAAAAGTCAAAAAATAATCATGGCTGGTGTGGCTCAGTGGGTTGAGCACTGGCCTGCAAACCAAAAGGTCACTGGTCAGGGCACTCGCCTGGGTTGTGGGCCAGGTCTCCAGTAGTGGGTGTGTGAGAGGCAAACACACCTTGATGTTTTACTTTCTCTTTTTCTCCCTCCTTACCCCTCTGTCTAAAAATAAATAAATAAAACCTTTTTAAAAAGAACCTGTTCCTTGTTCAGTCCTGGTTGGTGTGGCTCAGGGGATTGAGCACCAGCCTGTGAACCAAAGGGTTGCCAGTTCAATTCCAAGTCAGGGCACATGCCTGGGTTGCAGGCCAGGTCCCCCAAGTTGGGCATGAACAAGAGGCAGTTAATTGATGTTTCTCTCACACATTGATGTTTCTCCCCCTCTCTTTCTCCCTCCTTTCTCCTCTCTGTAAAAATAAATAAGTGAAATATTTTTAAAAGGTCAAAAGTTGGCAAAAATATAAAGCAAAGGAAACCCTTGTGCACTGTTGCTGAGATTGTAAATTGGTACAGTCACTATGGAAAACAGTGTGGAAGTTCCTAAAAAATTAAAAATAGAACTTCTATATGACCTAGCCATGCCACTTACTGATATTTATCCAAAGAAAACAAAAATTTAATGCAAAAAGATATCTGTAATTTTGTGTCCATTGCAGCATTATTTACAATAAGCAAGACACGGAAACAACCTAAATGTCCAACGATGAAAGAATGGATAATAAAATGTGTTGTATACACTATGATGGTATATTATTCACCCATAAAAACTGAAATACTGACATTTGTGAGAAGATAGAGGAAGCTTGAGGACATTATCCTAAGGGAAATAAGTCAGATGGAGAAAGAACAATACCATATCATCTCACATGTGGAATCTAAGAAATAATAATAATAGCCCTGGCTGGTTTGGCTCAGTAGATTGGGTGCCAGCCTGTGAACAGAAAGGCTGCTGATTTGATTCTCGCTCAGGGCACATGGCTGGGTTGTGGGCTGGGTCCCCAGTTAGAGGCATGCAGGAGGCAACTGATGGATGTTTCTCTGGCACATCCATGCTTCTCTCCCTCTCTTTGTTCCTTCTTCCTTCACGTCTTTCTAAAAATAAATAAATAAAATATATTAAAAATTAAATTAAATTTAAAAAACTAAAAAAAGTAATAATAAACAACAAAAAATAAGTGCCTCAATGCAGAAAACAAGTTGGTGGAGTTGCCAGAAGCATGGGCTGCAGGATGGGTAAAATGGGTGAGGGGGGTCAAAGTGTACAAATTTCTAGTTATAAAATAACTAGATATATAAAATAACAAAGATATTATGTACAGCATGGTTACTATAGTTATAATACTGTTCTGCATATCTGAAAATTGTTAAAAGGATAAATCTTAAAGTTTTCATCTTGAGGGGAAAGAAATTTGTATCCATGTATGGTGACAGATGTTCACTACACAGGATTTTCTTTATTTTTTCTCTGTATTTTACATTGTACAGTTTCCTTTCCTGTGACTTGAGGTCACCAATCTTTTATTTTTCAATCTGTAGTCAATTCCATATAGTGTAGTTCTCTTCTTTTTGTTTGTTTCTTTGGTTTTTTTTTTTATGTTTTTGTGCTTCATTGTATCTTCTACTTCTTGGCTGAGACATTCTATATCTCCATCATTTCAAAACAACTGGAGTAGGTAAACTGAGACAGATAGTTATAGGGCCAAGCAGTTTACAGACATCTAGTAAATCACTGTTCACTACATTTATTGTGGTGACCATTTCACAATATACACAAATACCAAGTTGTTACATTGTACACATGAAACTAATATAATTTTATATGTCATTTATACCTGAATTTTAAAAATTAGCCAACTTGAAATATTGATAGAAATTATAAACTGAAGAACAAAGAGGAAAAGAATGATGAAAAATGAACAAAACTGCAGAGAAATGTGGGACAATATTAGTACCAATATATATGTAATGGGATTATTAGAAATAAGGGAGAGAAAGGAAAGCAGAAAAAACTATTAGAAGAAATGATGGCTGAAAACTTGGGTAAACATGCAGGAAGCAGTGAACTGCAAATAGGAAAAATGCAACAAGATCCACAAATAGTCCTAGTAAAACTTCTGAAAGCCAATGACAAAAAGAAAATCTTGAAAACAGCAAAATAAAAAGGATTTCTACCCAACAAAGGAGGAATAAGAGCTGATTTCTTAGCAGAAACAATGGAGGCCAGAAGGCAGCAGGATAACATGTTCCCTGTGCTCAAAGAAAGTAAAAATATCAAATGAGAATTCAATATCCAAGAAAGCTATTTTTTAATGATGGTGAAATAAAGACATTGTTAGATAAACAAAAATAAGATAATTTGTTACTAACAGATTCACATTTACAAGAAACATTAGAGGAAATTATTTAGGCCAAAAGCAACTGAATGCAGAGGACAATTTCACTCCACACAACAAAGAGCAATGATAAATGTAATCATGTAATTACAAATGACAGTAAAAATACATATTTCTCCTCCTTTCTTAATTTAATTTAATTTTTTATTTTTTAAATTAATTAATTTATTTTTAGAGAGAGGGGAAGTGAATGAGAAAGAGTGGGAGAGAAACATCAACGTGTGGTTGCCTCCCATGTGTCCCCCGCTGGAGACCTCGCCCACAACCCAGGCATGTGCCCTGACTGAGAATCGAACCAGTGATCCTTTGCTTCACAGGCCCATGCTCAATCCACTGAGCTACACCAGCCAGGGCCTTAATTTTATAATTATATAAAACAATGTGTATATAATGTATTATTTGGCCTATGACATAGAGAAATATATTTGTCAATAAAAGCAAAAAGAAGGTGAATGGGAACAAAGCTGTACTGAGCTAAGGATGTGATACCAAAGGGTAACAAATCCACAGGAACAATGCAGAGAATAAGAAATGACCAATAATCAGTTTAACATAATAAAATATATTGATATAAATATATACTAACTCTTATTTCTTTTCTTAGCTTCTTAAAAACATTAAAGATTATAATATATTGTTTGGATTAAAACATTTATAGATCATTTATATAGGTAATATGTTTAATATACCACAAAAGGGTAGAAATAGGCTTATACAGAAGTGACATTTCCATATCACAGCAGGATTCAGTTAGTATAAATCTTAAGCTGATTCTGATGAGTTACAGTGTACATAGTAAGCTCCAGAACAATCACTAAACAAAAATATAGCAAAAAATCACTAAAAATTTAAATGCTGCATTAAATAAGATTCTCTTAGTGCAAAAGAAAACAGTAAAGGAGAAACAGAAGAAAAAGACGGGCAACACGCACACACAAATGGAAAACAAAAAGTAAAATGACACAACTATTTATCAAAAAATGTAAATTTCCCCTATTGAAAACAGTAAGGAGGGTCCTTAAAAAATAAAAATGAAATACCTTAGGACCCAGGAATCTCACAGCTAGATATATGTGTGAAGGAGAGGAAATCACCACCTTACACATATATCTGCACCTTGATGTTCATAGTAGCATTATTAACAGTTGTCAACACATGGAAACAATGTATGTGTCCATTGATCAATGAATGGATAAAGAAAATACACACACATAAACACAACAGGATATCATTTAGCCATAAAAAGAAAATCCTGCTATTTGCAACAACATGGATAAAACTTGAGGACATTTTGCTAAGAGGGGACAGTAAGGCACAGAGAGAAAGATGAATACCATGTGATCTTGCTTACTTGTGGAATCTAAAAAAAGCCAAACTCACAAAACCATAGGGTAAAAGAGTGGCTGTCAAGGGCAGAGGAGCAGGAGAAATGGGTAGATGTTGGTCAAAGGGTTACAAATTTCCAGTTTTAAGAGAAATGAGTTCTGGGAACCTAATAGTTGTTAATTTGTTGAATTGTTATCTATAAAGTAGAGCCCCAGGATGTTGGATGGTGAGCCTTGGTTCAACAAATATCCATGAGGGGGGATTAAATAGAGAACTTTCTTACTCATAAGTCCTGGAGGAGGTGCACAGCATGCCTCAGGGGGACAGTGTGGGAAGGTCAAGGCAGTGTGCTGGCAGAGAGAGACCAGCAGGTGTTGGAACAAATGCCTTTATTAGGGTCTAAGTGTGGGGTGCTTTGGGGTTCCTGTGCTAAAGCTGGATTAGTCAGTTCAGACTAAAAACAGCAGGTGTTTTTTCAGCTTTGCAGGAGTTTTGTCTAAGGACTACACAAGGGGAAAGCCCTGGGAGGCACTAGAGATTATTTATCACAGAAGCCTTTGGTAGAGTCATATTAGGAGTTACAGCTACTTGTGACTGTACAGGCTGTTATGTAGGGCATGAGCTGCTGGGAGGAGCTAGTGTCAGTTCAAGGGCACTGCAGGCCACTTTGTCATTCAAACTGGATACGAAGGCAGCAGCATTGTGGAGTAGTTTAGCTAAACTCTCAACACTAAAGTACAACATGGTGATTATAGTTAACAATAATGCGTTGCACACTTGAAAGTTGCTAAGGTTCTTACCATCACAACAAAATAGTAATTATGTGAGGTGAAGGATATGTTAACTAACCTTGTATGATAATCATTTGTATCAAATCATCATATTATACACATTAAACTTACACAATGTTATGTGTCAATTACATGTCAGAAAACCTGGGGGAAAAGTAGAATGACAACTATCAATTCAAATATACCAACAATACCATTACATATGAATGAGTTCAACAAGCTGGTGAAAAGCAAATTACATGCAGTTTATAGGTGAGACACTTTGGGTTCAAAGATATAAATATATTAAAATCAAATTGATGAAAAAACATATATCATGCAAACAACAACCATAAGAAGGCAGGAGTGTCTCTACTAGTAAATAGAACAAATAAAATTAAAAACAAAAATATTATCAGAGATAAATCTGGACATTTTATGATAGAAGTTTCAACACATCAGGAAAAGATATAACAATTATAAGCATATACATACTTAACAGCAGAGTACCAAAATACAGGAAGAAAAAACTGACAGAAATAAAGGCAGAAACAGACAATTCAATGATAATAGCTGGGAAATTCAATATTCTATTTTCAGTAATGGATGAAACAACTGCGCAGCTACAGAGACTCCACCCAACAACTACAAGGCAACAACAACGTTCTTCTCAAGTACACGTGGAACATTCTCCATAATAGAACATATTCTAAGAGAAAACAAACCTTGGTAATTTAAAAGGATATAAATGATACAAATTATGTTTTCTGACCACAATAGAATGAAATTAGACGTCAATATCAAAAAAATTGGGAAACTAACAAATACATGGGAATTAAACAGCATACTCCTAAATAACCAAAGAAGAAGAAATCAAAGGAAAATTTTAAAATACTATTAGATAAATTACAATGAAGAAGGAACATAAAACTAATGAGATGCATCTAAACAGTGCTTAGAGGGAAATTTGAATGTATAAATGTCTATATTAAAAAGATAAATCCATCCAGAGACACATGAAGAGATGCTCAATATCGCTAGCTATCAGAGAGATGCAAATTAAAACTACAATGAGATACCACTTTACACCGGTGAGAATGGCTATCATAAACAAAGCAATAAACAACAAATGTTGGAGAGGGTGTGGGGAAAGGGGACGCTGGTCCACTGTTGGTGGGATTGCACACTGCTACAACCATTATGGAAAACAGTATGGAATTTTCTCAGAAAACTGAAATTGGACTTGCCTTTTGACCCAACAATTCCACTGCTAGAATTGTATCCTAAGAACCCTAAAACACCAATCCCAAAGAACCTATGCACCCCAATGTTCATAGCAGCACAATTTACAATAGCCAAGAGTTGGAAGCAACCTAGGTGCCCGTCAGTCAATGAATGGATCAAAAAACTATGGTACATATACACAATGGAATTTTATGCTGCAGAAAGAAAGAAGGAGCTCCTACATTTTGCAACATCATGGATGGAACTGGAAAGCATTATGCTGAGTGAAATAAGCCAGGTGTTGAAGGACAAATACCATATGATCTCACCTCTAACAGGAAGCTAAACAACAAAACAAACAAGCAAGCAAAATATAACCAAAGACACTGAAATAGAGAACAGGCTGACAGTGACCAGAGGGGAGAGGGGAGGGAATTTCAGGGGAAATAAGGGAGGGATTTAGAGGAACCTATATAAAGGATACATGGACAACAACTGAGAAGGGTGGAAATGGGAGGGAGGGGGGAGGATGGGGGGTGGAATGGGATGGGAGTAATAGACAGAAAACTGTACTTGAAAAATAATTAAATTAAAAAA